>NW_027475667.1:0-35918 GCF_051020985.1 Nomia melanderi | reverse complement strand
TATAATACTATATAAAACAATATGAAACTATATAAAACTAATAAAACCATATAAAACTATATAAAACTATATAAAACTGTATAAAACTATATAAAACTATATAAAACTATATAAAACTATATAATACTATATGAAACTATATAAAACTATGTGAAACTATATAAAACTATATTAAACTATATAAAACTATGTGAAACTATATAAAACTATATAAAACTATATAAAACTATATAAAACTAATAAAACTATATAAAGCTATATAAAACTATATAATACTATATAATACTATATAAAACTATATAAAAGTATATAAAACTATATAAAACTATATAAAACTATATAAAACTATATAAAACTAATAAAACTATATAAATCTATATAAAACTATATAATACTATATAAAACTATATAAAACTATATTAACCTATATAAACTATATAAAACTATAGAAAACTATATAAAACTATATAAAACTATATTAAACTATATAAAACTATATAAAACTAATAAAACTATATAAAACTATATAAAACTAATAAAACTATATTAAACTATATAAAACTAATAAATCTATATAAAGCTATATAAAACTATATAATACTATATAATACTATATAAAACTATATAAAACTATATAAAACTATATAAAACTACATTAAACTATATAAAACTAATAAAACTATATTGAACTATATAAAACTAATAAATCTATATAAAGCTATATAAAACTATATAATACTATATAATACTATATAAAACTATATAAAACTATATAAAACTATATAAAACTACATAAAACTATATAAAACTATATAAAACTAATAAAACTATATAAAGCTATATAAAACTAAATAATACTATATAAAACTATATAAAACTATATTAAACTATATAAAACTATATAAAACTATATAAAACTAATAAAACTATATAAAACTATATAAAACTATATAATCCTATATAATACTATATAAAACTATATAAAACTATATTAAACTATATAAAACTATATAACAGTAATAAAACTATGTAAAACAATATAAAACTAATAAAACTATATAATACTATATAATACTATATAAAACTATATAAAACTATATAAAACTATATAAAACTATATAAAACTATATAAAACTAATAAAACTATATAAAGCTATATAAAACTATATAAAACTATATAAAACTATATAAAACTATATAAAACTATATAAAACTATATAAAACTATATAAAACTATATTAAACTATATAAAACTATATAACACTAATAAAACTATATAAAACTATATAAAACTAATAAAACTATATAATACTATATAATACTATATAAAACTATATAAAACTATATAATTCTATATAATACTATATAAAACTATATAAAACTATATAAAACTATATTAAACTATATAAAACTATATAACACTAATAAAACTATATAAAGCTATATAAAACTAATAAAACTATATAATACTATGTAATACTATATAAAACTATATAAAACTATATAAAACTATATAAAACTATATAAAACTATATAAAACTAATAAAACAATATAAAGCTATATAAAACTGTATAAAACTATATAAAACTATATAAAACTATATAAAACCATATAAAACTATATAAAACTATATGAAACTATATAAAACTATGTGAAACTATATAAAACTATATTAAAGTATATAAAACTATATAATACTATATAAAACTAATAAAACTATATAAAAGTATATAAAACTATATAAAAGTATACAAAATGATAAAGAACTATATAAAACTATTTAAAACTATATAAAATTATATAAAAAACTATATAAAACTATACAAAATTATAAAGAACTATATAAAACTATATAAAACTATATAAAACTATATAAAACTATATGAAACTATATAAGACTAATAAAACTATATAAAACTATATGAAACTATATAAAACTATATAAAACTAATAAAACTATATAAAACTATATAATACTATATAAAACAATATGAAACTATATAAAACTAATAAAACCATATAAAACTATATAAAACTATATAAAACTATATAAAACTAATAAAACTATATAATGCTATATAAAACTGTATAAAACTATATAAAACTAATAAAACTATATAAAACTATATAGAACTATATTAAACTATTTAAAACTGTATTAAAACTATATAAAACTATATAAAACTATATAAAACCGTATGAAACTATATATAACTATATAAAACTATATAAAACTATATGAAACTATATAAAACTAATAAAACAATATAAAACTATATAAAATTATATAAAACTATATAAAACTATATAAAACTATATAAAACTATATAAAACTATATAAAGCTATATAAAACTAATAAAACTATATAAAACTATATAAAACTATATAATACCATATAATACTATATAAAACTATATGAAACTATATAATACTATATAAAACTATATAAAACTATATAAAACTATATAAAACTATATGAAACTATACAAAACTATATAAAACTATATGAAACTATATAATACTATATAAAACAATATGAAAATATATAAAACTAATAAAACCATATAAAACAATATGAAAATATATAAAACTAATAAAACCATATAAAACTATATAAAACTATATAAAACTATATGAAACTATATAAAACTATGTGAAACTATATAAAACTATATTAAACTATATAAAACTATATAATACTATATAAAGCTAATAAAACTATATAAAAGTATATGAAACTATATAAAACTATATATAACTAATAAAACTATATAAAACTATATAAAACTATATAAAACTATATAAAACTATATAAAACTATATAATACTATATGAACCAATATGAAACTATATAAAACTAATAAAACTATATAAAACTATATAAAACTATATAAAACTGTATAAAACTATATAAAACTATTAAAACTATATAAAACTATATAGAACTATATTAAACTATTTAAAACTGTATTAAAACTATATAAAACTATATAAAACTATATAAAACTATATAAAACTATATAAAACTATATAAAACTATATAAAACTATATAAAACTATATTAAACTATATAAAACTATATAAAACTATATAAAACTATGTGAAACTATATAAAACTATATAAAACTATATAAAACTATATAAAACTATATGAAACTATATAAAACTATATAAAAATATATAAAACTATATGAAACTATTTAAAACTAATAAAACAATATAAAACTGTATAAAACTATATAAAACTATATAAAACTAATAAAACTAATAAAACTATATAAAACTAATAAAACTATATAAAACTATATAATACTATATAAAACAATATGAAACTATATCAAACTATATGAAACTATATAAAACTAATAAAACTATATAAAACTATATGAAACTATATAAAACTATATAAAACTATATAAAACTATATAAAACTATATAAAACTATATGAAACTATATAAAACTATGAGAAACTATATAAAACTATATTAAACTATATAAAACTATATAATACTATATAAAACTAAGAAAACTATATAAAAGTATATAAAACTATATAAAAGTATACAAAATGATAAAGAACTATATAAAACTATTTACAACTATATAAAATTATATAATAAACTATATAAAACTATACAAAATTATAAAGAACTATATAAAACTATATAAAACTATATAAAACTATATAATACTATATAATACTATATAAAACTATATAAAACTATATAAAACTATTTAAAACTATATAAAACTATATAAAACTATATAAAACTAATAAAACTATATAAAGCTATATAAAACTATATAAAACTATATAAAACTATATAAAACTATATAAAACTATATAAAACTATATAAAACTATATAATACTATATGAAACTATATAAAACTATGTGAAACTATATAAAACTATATTAAACTATATAAAACTATATAATACTATATGAAACTATATAAAACTATTTAAAACTATATAATACTATATAATACTATATAAAACTATATAAAACTATATAAAACTATATAAAACTATATAAAACTATATAAAACTATATAAAACTAATAAAACTATATAAAGCTATATAAAACTATATAAAACTATATAAAACTATATAAAACTATATAAAACTACATAAAACTATATAATACTATATGAAACTATATAAAACTATGTGAAACTATATAAAACTATATTAAACTATATAAAACTATATAAAACTATATGAAACTATATAAAACTATGTGAAACTATATAAAACTATATAATACTATATAAAACAATATGAAACTATATAAAACTATATGAAACTATATAAAACTAATAAAACTATATAAAACTATATGAAACTGTATAAAACTATAGAAAACTATATAAAAATAATAAAACTATATAAAACTATATAATACTATATAAAACAATATGAAACTATATAAAACTAATAAAACCATATAAAACTATATAAAACTATATAAAACCATATAAAACTATATAAAACTATATAAAACTATATAAAACTAATAAAACTATATAAAGCTATATAAAACTATATAAAACTATATAAAACTATATAAAACTATATAAAACTATATAAAACTAATAAAACTATATAAAGCTATATAAAACTATATAAAACTATATAAAACTATATAAAACTATATGAAACTATATAAAACTATATAAAACTATATAAAACTATATGAAACTATATAAAACTATGTGAAACTATATAAAACTATATAAAACTATATAAAACTATATAAAACTAATAAAACTATATAAAGCTATATAAAGCTATATAAAACTATATAATACTATATAATAATATATAAAACTATATAAAAGTATATAAAACTATATAAAACTATATAAAACTATATAAAACTATATAAAACTAATAAAACTATATAAATCTATATAAAACTATATAAAACTATATAAAACTATATAAAACTATATAAAACTATATAAAACTATATAAAACTAATAAAACCATATAAAGCTATATAAAACTAAATAATACTATATAAAACTATATAAAACTATATTAAACTATATAAAAATATATAAAACTAATAAAACTATATAAAACTATATAATACTATATAATACCATATAAAACTATATAAAACTATATAAAACTATATTAAACTATATAAAACTATATAAAACTATATAAAACTAATAAAACTATATAATATTATATAATACTATATAAAACTATATAAAACTATATAAAACTATATAAAACTATATAAAACTATATAAAACTATATAAAACTATATAAAACTATATAAAACTATATAAAACTATATAAAACTAATAAAACTATATGAAACTATATAAAACTATGTGAAACTATATAAAACTATATTAAACTATATAAAACTATATAATACTATATAAAACTAATAAAACTATATAAAAGTATATAAAACTATATAAAAGTATACAAAATGATAAAGAACTATATAAAACTATTTAAAACTATATAAAATTATATAAAAAACTATATAAAACTATACAAAATTATAAAGAACTATATAAAACTATATAAAACTATATAAAACTATATAAAACTATATGAAACTATATAAAACTAATAAAACTATATAAAACTATATGAAACTATATAAAACTATATAAAACTATATAAAACTAATAAAACTATATAAAACTATATAATACTATATAAAACAATATGAAACTATATAAAACTAATAAAACCATATAAAACTATATAAAACTATATAAAACTATATAAAACTATATAAAACTATATAAAACTATATAAAACTAATAAAACTATATAAAGATATATAAAACTATATAATACTATATAATACTAAATAAAACTATATAAAAGTATATAAAACTATATAAAACTATATAAAACTATATAAAACTATATAAAACTAATAAAACTATATAAAGCTATATAAAACTATATAATACTATATAATACTATATAAAACTATATAAAACTATATTAACCTATATAAACTATATAAAACTAATAAAACTATATAAAACTATATAAAACTATATAATACTATATAATACTATATAAAACTATATAAAACTATATAAAACTATATAAAACTATATAAAACTATATAAAACTATATAAAACTATATAATACTATATGAAACTATATAAAACTATGTGAAACTATATAAAACTATATTAAACTATATAAAACTATATAATACTATATAAAACTATATAAAACTATATAAAACTATATAAAACTATATAAAACTATATAAAACTATATAAAACTATATAAAACTATATAAAACTATATGAAACTATATAAAACTATGTGAAACTATATAAAACTATATAAAACTATATAAAACTATATAAAACTAATAAAACTATATAAAGCTGTTTAAAACTATATAATACTATATAATACTATATAAAACTATATAAAAGTATATAAAACTATATAAAACTATATAAAACTATATAAAACTATATAAAACTAATAAAACTATATAAATCTATATAAAACTATATAATACTATATAAAACTATATAAAACTATATTAACCTATATAAACTATATAAAACTATAGAAAACTATATAAAACTATATAAAACTATATTAAACTATATAAAACTATATAAAACTAATAAAACTATATAAAACTATATAAAACTAATAAAACTATATTAAACTATATAAAACTAATAAATCTATATAATGCTATATAAAACTATATAATACTATATAATACTATATAAAACTATATAAAACTATATAAAACTATATAAAACTACATTAAACTATATAAAACTAATAAAACTATTTTGAACTATATAAAACTAATAAATCTATATAAAGCTATATAAAACTATATAATACTATATAATACTATATAAAACTATATAAAACTATATAAAACTATATAAAACTACATAAAACTATATAAAACTATATAAAACTAATAAAACTATATAAAGCTATATAAAACTAAATAATACTATATAAAACTATATAAAACTATATTAAACTATATAAAACTATATAAAACTATATAAAACTAATAAAACTATATAAAACTATATAAAACTATATAATCCTATATAATACTATATAAAACTATATAAAACTATATTAAACTATATAAAACTATATAACAGTAATAAAACTATATAAAACAATATAAAACTAATAAAACTATATAATACTATATAATACTATATAAAACTATATAAAACTATATAAAACTATATAAAACTATATAAAACTATATAAAACTATATAATACTATATGAAACTATATAAAACTATGTGAAACTATATAAAACGATATTAAACTATATAAAACTATATAAAACAATATAAAACTAATAAAACTATATAAAACTATATAAAACTATATAATACTATATAATACCATATAAAACTATATAAAACTATATAAAACTATATAAAACTATATTAAACTATATAAAACTATATAAAACTATATAAAACTAATAAAACAATATAAAGCTATATAAAACTGTATAAAACTATATAAAACTATATAAAACTATATAAAACTATATAAAACTATATAAAACTATATGAAACTATATAAAACTATGTGAAACTATATAAAACTATATTAAAGTATATAAAACTATATAATACTATATAAAACTAATAAAACTATATAAAACTATATAAAACTATATAAAACTATATAAAACTATATAAAACTATATAAAACTATATGAAACTATATAAAACTATGTGAAACTATATAAAACTATATTAAAGTATATAAAACTATATAATACTATATAAAACTAATAAAACTATATAAAAGTATATAAAACTATATAAAAGTATACAAAATGATAAAGAACTATATAAAACTATTTAAAACTATATAAAATTATATAAAAAACTATATAAAACTATACAAAATTATAAAGAACTATATAAAACTATATAAAACTATATGAAACTATATAAGACTAATAAAACTATATAAAACTATATGAAACTATATAAAACTATATAAAACTAATAAAACTATATAAAACTATATAATACTATATAAAACAATATGAAACTATATAAAACTAATAAAACCATATAAAACTATATAAAACTATATAAAACTATATAAAACTAATAAAACTATATAATGCTATATAAAACTGTATAAAACTATATAAAACTAATAAAACTATATAAAACTATATAGAACTATATTAAACTATTTAAAACTGTATTAAAACTATATAAAACTATATAAAACTATATAAAACCGTATGAAACTATATAAAACTATATAAAACTATATAAAACTATATAAAACTATACAAAACTATATAAAACTATATAAAACTATATAAAACTATATAAAACTATATAAAACTATATAAAACTAATAAAACTATATAAAGCTATATAAAACTATATAAAACTATATAATACTATATTAAACTATATAAAAGTATATAAAACTATATAAAACTATATAAAACTATATAAAACTATATAAAACTAATAAAACTATATAAAGCTATATAAAACTATATAATACTATATAAAACTATATAAAACTATATTAACGTATATAAACTATATAAAACTATATAAAACTATATGAAACTAATAAGACTATATAAAACTATACAGAACTATATAAAACTATATAAAACTATATAAAAGTAATAAAACTATATAAAGCTATATAAAACTATATAATACTATATAATACTATATAAAACTATATAAAACTATATAAAACTATATAATACTATATAAACCTATATGAAACTATATAAAACTAATAAAACTATATAAAACTATATAAAACTATATAATACTGTAAAAAACTATATAAAACTAATAAAACTATATAAAACTATATAGAACTATATTAAACTATTTAAAACTGTATTAAAACTATATAAAACTATATAAAACTATATGAAACTATGAAATTATATAAAAATATATAAAACTATATGAAACTATTTAAAACTAATAAAACAATATAAAACTATATAAAACTATATAAAACTATATAAAACCATATAAAACTATATAAAACTATATAAAACTATATAAAACTAATAAACCTATATAAAACTATATAATACTATATAAAACAATATGAAACTATATAAAACTAATAAAACCATATAAAACTATATAAACCTATATAAAACTATATAAAACTATATAAAACTATACAAAACTATATAAAGCTATATAAAACCATATAATACTATATAATACTATATAAAACTATATAAAAGTATATAAAACTATATAAAACTATATAAAACTATATAAAACTATATAAAACTAATAAAACTATACAAAACTATATAAAACTATATAAAACTATATAAAAGTAATAAAACTATATAAAGCTATATAAAACTATATAATACTATATAAAACTATATAGAACTATATTAAACTATTTAAAACTGTATTAAAACTATATAAAACTATATAAAACTATATAAAACTATATAAAACTATATAAAACTATATAAAACTATATAAAACTATATAAAACTATACAAAACTATATAAAGCTATATAAAACCGTATAATACTATATAATACTATATAAAACTATATAAAAGTATATAAAACTATATAAAACTATATAAAACTATATAAAACTATATAAAACTAATAAAACTATATTAAACTATATAAAACTATATTAAACTATATAAAACTATATGAAACTATATAAAACTATATAAAACTAATAAAACTATATAAAACTATATGAAACTAACAAAACTATATAAAACTATATAAAACTATACAAAACTATGTACAACTATACAAAACTAACAAAACTATATAAAACTATACAAAACTATATAAAACTATATAAAACTATATAAAACTATATAACTATATAAAACTATATAAAACTATATAAAACTATACAAAACTATATAAAACTATAAAACTATGTAAAACTATATAAAACTATGTAAAACTATATAAAACTATATATCTCCATATAAAACTAATAAAACTATATAAAACTATATAAGACTATATAAAACTATATGAAACTATATGAAACTATTAAAACAATATAAAACTATATAAAACTAAATGGAACTATATAATACTATATAAAACTAATAAAACTAATAAAACTAATAAAACTATATAAAACTATATAGAACTATATTAAACCATTTAAAACTGTATTAAAACTATATAAAACTAATTAAACAATATAAAACTATATAAAACTACATGAAACTATATAATACTATATAAAACTATATGAAATTAAATAAAACTATATAAAATTATATGACACTATATAAAACTATATAAAACTATATAAAACTATATAAAACTATATAAAACTATATAAAACTATATAAAACAATATAAAACTATATAAAACTATATTAAACTATATGAAACTATTTAATACTATATAAAACTATATGAAACTACATAAAACTATATAAAACTATATAAAACTATATTAATCTATATAAAACTATATAAAACTATATAAAACTATACAAAATTATAAAGAACTGTATAAAACTATATAAAACTGTATAAAACTATATAAAACTAATAAAACTATATAAAACTATATAAAACAATATAAAACTAATAAAACTATATAAAACTATATAAAACTAATAAAACTATATAAAACTATATAAAACTATATAAAACTATATAATACTATATAAAACAATATGAATCTATATAAAACTAATAAAACTATATAAAACTATACAAAACTATATAAAACTATATAAAACTATATAAAACTATATAAAACTATATAAATCTATATAAAACTAATAAAACAATATAAAACAATATAAAACTATATAAAACTATATAAAACTATATAAAACTATATGAAGCTATATAAAACTAATAAAACTATATAAAACTATATAAAACTATATAAAACTATATAAAACTATATAAATCTATATAAAACTATATGAAACTATTATAAAACTAATAAAACAATATAAAACTATATAAAACTAAATGAAACTATATAATACTATATAAATCTAATAAAACAAATAAAACTATATAAAACTATATTGAACTATATTAAACTATTTAAAACTGTATTAAAACTATATAAAGCTATATGAAACTATATGAAACTATATAAAACTATATAAAACCATATAAAACTAAATGAAACTAAATAATACTATATAAAACTACATAAATCTATATAAAACTAAATGAAACTATATAAAACTATATAAAACTATGTAAAACAATATAAAACTATATAAATCTATATAAAACTATATGAAACTATATAAAACTAATAAAACAATATAAAACTATATAAACTAAATGAAACTATATAATACTATATAAATCTAATAAAACAAATAAAACTATATAAAACTATATTGAACTATATGAAACTATATAAAACTATATAAAACTATGTAAAACTATATAAAACTATATAAATCTAATAAAACAAATAAATCTATATAAAACTATATAGAACTATATTAAACTATTTAAAACTGTATTAAATCTATATAAAACTGTATAAAACTATATAAAACAATATAAAACTATATGAAACTATATAAAACTATATAAAACTATATAAAACTTTATAAAATTATATGAAACTATATAAAACTATATAAAACTATATAAAACAATATGAAACTATATAAAACTAATAAAACAATATAAAACTATATAAAACTAAATGAAACTATATAATACTATATAAAACTATATGAAATTATATAAAACTAAATGAAACTATATAATACTATATAAAACTATATGAAACTATATAAAACTATATAAAACTATATAAAACTATATTAAACTATATAAAACTATATAATACTATATAAAACTATATAAAACTGTATAAAACTATATAAAACTAATAAAACAAATAAAACTATACAAAACTATATAGAACTATATTAAACTATTTAAAACTGTATTAAAACTATATAAAACTATATAAAACTATATGAAACTATATAAAACTATATAAAACTCTATAAAACTATATAAAACTATATAAAACTAATAAAATTATATAAAACTATATAAAACTAATAAAATTATATAAAACTATATAAAACTATATGAAACTATATAAAACTATATAAAACTAATCAAACTAATAAAACTATATAAAACTATATAGAACTATATTAAAATATTTAAAACTGTATTAAAACTATATAAAACTATATAAAACTATATAAAACTATATGAAACTAATAAACCTATATAAAACTATATAAAACTATATGAAACTATATAAAACTATATTAAACTATTTAAAACTAATAAAACTATATAAAAGTATACAAAATGATAAAGAACTATATAAAACTATTTAAAACTATATAAAATTATATAAAACTATATAAAACTATACAAAATTATAAAGAACTATATAAAACTATATAAAACTGTATAAAAATATATAAAACTAATAAAACTATATAAAACTATATAAAACTATATAAAACTATATGAAACTATATAAAACTAATAAAACTATATAAAACTATATGAAACTATATAAAACTATATAAAACTAATAAAACTATATAAAACTATATAATACTATATAAAACAATATGAAACTATATAAAACTAATAAAACCATATAAAACTAATAAAACTATATAAAGCTATATAAAACTATATAAAACTAATAAAATTATTTAAAACTATATAAAACTAATAAAATTATATAAAACTATATAAAACTATATGAAACTATATAAAACTATATAAAACTAATCAAACTAATAAAACTATATAAAACTATATAGAAATATATTAAAATATTTAAAACTGTATTAAAACTATATAAAACTATATAAAACTATATAAAACTATATGAAACTATATAAAACTATATAAATCTAATAAAACAAATAAAACTATATAAAACTATTTAGAACTATATTAAACTATTTAAAACTGTATTAAAACTATATAAAACTATATAAAACTATATAAAACTATATGAAACTATATAAAACTATGTGAAACTATATAAAACTATATTAAACTATATAAAACTATATAATACTATATAAAACTAATAAAACTATATAAAAGTGTATAAAACTATATAAAACTAATAAAACTCTATAAAACTATATAAAACTATATAAAACTATGTGAAACTATATAAAACTATATTAAACTATATAAAACTATATAAAACTATATAAAACTATATGAAACTATATAAAACTATATAAAAATATATAAAACTATATGAAACTATTTAAAACTAATAAAACAATATAAAACTATATAAAACTATATAAAACTATATAAAACTATATAAAGCTATATAAAACTAATAAACCTATATAAAACTATATAAAACTATAAGAAACTATATAAAACTATGTGAAACTATATAAAACTATATTAAACTATATAAAACTATATAATACTATATAAAATTAATAAAACTATATAAAAGTATATAAAACTATATAAAACTAATAAAACTATATAAAACTAATAAATCTATATAAAGCTATATAAAACTATATAATTCTATATAAAACTATATAAAACTATATAAAACTATATAAAACTATACAAAACTATATAAAACTATATAAAACTATATAAAACTATATAAAAGTAATAAAACTATATAAAGCTATATAAAACTATATAATACTATATAAAACTATATAAAACTATATAAAACTATATAAAACTATATAAAACTATATTAAACTATATAAAACTATATAACAATATTAAGACTATATAAAACTATATAAAACTAATAAAACTATATAAAACTATATAAAACTAATAAATCTATATAAAGCTATATAAAACTATATAATTCTATATAAAACTATATAAAACTATATAAAACTATATAAAACTATACAAAACTATATAAAACTATATAAAACTATATAAAAGTAATAAAACTATATAAAGCTATATTAAACTATATAATACTATATAAAACTATATAAAACTATATTAAACTATGTAAACTATATAAAACTATATAAAGCTATATGCAACTATATAAAACTATATAAAACTATATAAAACTATATAAAACTATATAAAACTATATAATACTATATAAACCAATATGAAACTATATAAAACTAATAAAACTATATAAAACTATATAAAACTGTATAAAAGTATATAAAACTAATAAAACTATATAAAACTATATAGAACTATATAATACTATATAAAACTATATGAAACTATATAAAACTATATAAAACTATATAAAACTATATGTAACTATATAAAACTATATAAAAATATATAAAACTATATGAAACTATTTAAAACTAATAAAACAATATAAAACTATATAAAACTATATAAAACTAATAAAACTATATAAAACTATATAAAACTATATAAAACTATATTAAACTATATAAAACTATATAAAACTATATAAAACTGTATGAAACTATATAAAACTATATAAAACTATATAAAACTATATGAAACTATATAAAACTATATAAAACTATATAAAACTGTATGAAACTATATAAAACTATATTAAACTATATAAAACTATATAAAAATATAAAACTATATGAAACTATATAAAACTATATAAAACTATATAAAACTATATGAGACTATATAAAACTATATAAAACTATATAAAACTATATGAAACTATTTAAAACTAATAAAACAGTATAAAACTATATAAAACTATATAAAACTATATAAAACTATATAAAACTATATAAAACTATATAAAACTATATAAAACTATATAAAACTATATAAAACTAATAAAACTATATAAAACTATATAAAACTATATGAAACTATATAAAACTATGTGAAACTATATAAAACTATATTAAACTATATAAAACTATATAAAACTATATAAAACTAATAAAACTATATAAAGCTATATAAAACTATATGAAACTATATAAAACTATGTGAAACTATATAAAACTATATTAAACTATATAAAACTAATAATACTATATAAAAGTGTATAAAACTATATAAAACTAATAACACTCTATAAAACTATATAAAACTATATAAAACTAATAAAATTATATATAACTATATAAAACTATATGAAACTATATAAAACTGTATAAAAATATATAAAACTAATAAAACTATATAAAACTATATAAAACTATATAAAACTATATGAAACTATATAAAAATAATAAAACTATATAAAACTATATAAAACTATATGAAACTATATAAAACTATATAAAACTAATAAAACTATATAAAACTATATAATACTATATAAAACAATATGAAACTATATAAAACTAATAAAACCATATTAAACTATATAAAACTATATAAAACTATATAAAACTATATAAAACTATATAAAACTATATAAAACTAATAAAACTATATAAAGCTATATAAAACTATATAATACTATATAATACTATATAAAACTATATAAAACTAATAAAACTATTTAAAACTGTATTAAAACTATATAAAACTATATAAAACTATATAAAACTATATGAAACTATATAAAACTATGTGAAACTATATAAAACTATATTAAACTATATAAAACTATATAATACTATATAAAACTAATAAAACTATATAAAAGTGTATAAAACTATATAAAACTAATAAAACTATATAAAACTATATAAAACTAATAAAACTATATAAAACTATATAAAACTATATAAAACTATATAATACTATATAAAACAATATGAATCTATATAAAACTAATAAAACTATATAAAACTATACAAAACTATATAAAACTATATAAAACTATATAAAACTATATAAAACTATATAAATCTATATAAAACTAATAAAACAATATAAAACAATATAAAACTATATAAAACTATATAAAACTATATAAAACTATATGAAGCTATATAAAACTAATAAAACTATATAAAACTATATAAAACTATATAAAACTATATAAAACTATATAAATCTATATAAAACTATATGAAACTATTATAAAACTAATAAAACAATATAAAACTATATAAAACTAAATGAAACTATATAATACTATATAAATCTAATAAAACAAATAAAACTATATAAAACTATATTGAACTATATTAAACTATTTAAAACTGTATTAAAACTATATAAAGCTATATGAAACTATATGAAACTATATAAAACTATATAAAACCATATAAAACTAAATGAAACTAAATAATACTATATAAAACTACATAAATCTATATAAAACTAAATGAAACTATATAAAACTATATAAAACTATGTAAAACAATATAAAACTATATAAATCTATATAAAACTATATGAAACTATATAAAACTAATAAAACAATATAAAACTATATAAACTAAATGAAACTATATAATACTATATAAATCTAATAAAACAAATAAAACTATATAAAACTATATTGAACTATATGAAACTATATAAAACTATATAAAACTATGTAAAACTATATAAAACTATATAAATCTAATAAAACAAATAAATCTATGTAAAACTATATAGAACTATATTAAACTATTTAAAACTGTATTAAATCTATATAAAACTGTATAAAACTATATAAAACAATATAAAACTATATGAAACTATATAAAACTATATAAAACTATATAAAACTTTATAAAATTATATGAAACTATATAAAACTATATAAAACTATATAAAACAATATGAAACTATATAAAACTAATAAAACAATATAAAACTATATAAAACTAAATGAAACTATATAATACTATATAAAACTATATGAAATTATATAAAACTAAATGAAACTATATAATACTATATAAAACTATATGAAACTATATAAAACTATATAAAACTATATAAAACTATATTAAACTATATAAAACTATATAATACTATATAAAACTATATAAAACTGTATAAAACTATATAAAACTAATAAAACAAATAAAACTATACAAAACTATATAGAACTATATTAAACTATTTAAAACTGTATTAAAACTATATAAAACTATATAAAACTATATGAAACTATATAAAACTATGTGAAACTATATAAAACTATATTAAACTATATAAAACTATATAAAACTATATAAAACTAATAAAACTATATAAAGCTATATAAAACTATATGAAACTATATAAAACTATGTGAAACTATATAAAACTATATTAAACTATATAAAACTAATAATACTATATAAAAGTGTATAAAACTATATAAAACTAATAACACTCTATAAAACTATATAAAACTATATAAAACTAATAAAATTATATATAACTATATAAAACTATATGAAACTATATAAAACTGTATAAAAATATATAAAACTAATAAAACTATATAAAACTATATAAAACTATATAAAACTATATGAAACTATATAAAAATAATAAAACTATATAAAACTATATGAAACTATATAAAACTATATAAAACTAATAAAACTATATAAAACTATATAATACTATATAAAACAATATGAAACTATATAAAACTAATAAAACCATATTAAACTATATAAAACTATATAAAACTATATAAAACTATATAAAACTATATAAAACTATATAAAACTAATAAAACTATATAAAGCTATATAAAACTATATAATACTATATAATACTATATAAAACTATATAAAACTAATAAAACTATTTAAAACTGTATTAAAACTATATAAAACTATATAAAACTATATAAAACTATATGAAACTATATAAAACTATGTGAAACTATATAAAACTATATTAAACTATATAAAACTATATAATACTATATAAAACTAATAAAACTATATAAAAGTGTATAAAACTATATAAAACTAATAAAACTATATAAAACTATATAAAACTAATAAAACTATATAAAACTATATAAAACTATATAAAACTATATAATACTATATAAAACAATATGAATCTATATAAAACTAATAAAACTATATAAAACTATACAAAACTATATAAAACTATATAAAACTATATAAAACTATATAAAACTATATAAATCTATATAAAACTAATAAAACAATATAAAACAATATAAAACTATATAAAACTATATAAAACTATATAAAACTATATGAAGCTATATAAAACTAATAAAACTATATAAAACTATATAAAACTATATAAAACTATATAAAACTATATAAATCTATATAAAACTATATGAAACTATTATAAAACTAATAAAACAATATAAAACTATATAAAACTAAATGAAACTATATAATACTATATAAATCTAATAAAACAAATAAAACTATATAAAACTATATTGAACTATATTAAACTATTTAAAACTGTATTAAAACTATATAAAGCTATATGAAACTATATGAAACTATATAAAACAATATAAAACCATATAAAACTAAATGAAACTAAATAATACTATATAAAACTACATAAATCTATATAAAACTAAATGAAACTATATAAAACTATATAAAACTATGTAAAACAATATAAAACTATATAAATCTATATAAAACTATATGAAACTATATAAAACTAATAAAACAATATAAAACTATATAAACTAAATGAAACTATATAATACTATATAAATCTAATAAAACAAATAAAACTATATAAAACTATATTGAACTATATGAAACTATATAAAACTATATAAAACTATGTAAAACTATATAAAACTATATAAATCTAATAAAACAAATAAATCTATATAAAACTATATAGAACTATATTAAACTATTTAAAACTGTATTAAATCTATATAAAACTGTATAAAACTATATAAAACAATATAAAACTATATGAAACTATATAAAACTATATAAAACTATATAAAACTTTATAAAATTATATGAAACTATATAAAACTATATAAAACTATATAAAACAATATGAAACTATATAAAACTAATAAAACAATATAAAACTATATAAAACTAAATGAAACTATATAATACTATATAAAACTATATGAAATTATATAAAACTAAATGAAACTATATAATACTATATAAAACTATATGAAACTATATAAAACTATATAAAACTATATAAAACTATATTAAACTATATAAAACTATATAATACTATATAAAACTATATAAAACTGTATAAAACTATATAAAACTAATAAAACAAATAAAACTATACAAAACTATATAGAACTATATTAAACTATTTAAAACTGTATTAAAACTATATAAAACTATATAAAACTATATGAAACTATATAAAACTATATAAAACTCTATAAAACTATATAAAACTATATAAAACTAATAAAATTATATAAAACTATATAAAACTAATAAAATTATATAAAACTATATAAAACTATATGAAACTATATAAAACTATATAAAACTAATCAAACTAATAAAACTATATAAAACTATATAGAACTATATTAAAATATTTAAAACTGTATTAAAACTATATAAAACTATATAAAACTATATAAAACTATATGAAACTAATAAACCTATATAAAACTATATAAAACTATATGAAACTATATAAAACTATATTAAACTATTTAAAACTAATAAAACTATATAAAAGTATACAAAATGATAAAGAACTATATAAAACTATTTAAAACTATATAAAATTATATAAAACTATATAAAACTATACAAAATTATAAAGAACTATATAAAACTATATAAAACTGTATAAAAATATATAAAACTAATAAAACTATATAAAACTATATAAAACTATATAAAACTATATGAAACTATATAAAACTAATAAAACTATATAAAACTATATGAAACTATATAAAACTATATAAAACTAATAAAACTATATAAAACTA
Organism: Nomia melanderi; assembly: GCF_051020985.1. Classification (NCBI taxonomy): domain Eukaryota; kingdom Metazoa; phylum Arthropoda; class Insecta; order Hymenoptera; family Halictidae; genus Nomia; species Nomia melanderi. Next base: position 16,076 of record NW_027475667.1, on the reverse strand, counting down.
TATAATACTATATAAAACAATATGAAACTATATAAAACTAATAAAACCATATAAAACTAATAAAACTATATAAAGCTATATAAAACTATATAAAACAAATAAAATTATATAAAACTATATAAAACTAATAAAATTATATAAAACTATATAAAACTATATGAAACTATATAAAACTATATAAAACTAATCAAACTAATAAAACTATATAAAACTATATAGAAATATATTAAAATATTTAAAACTGTATTAAAACTCTATAAAACTATATAAAACTATATAAAACTATATGAAACTATATAAAACTATATAAATCTAATAAAACAAATAAAACTATATAAAACTATTTAGAACTATATTAAACTATTTAAAACTGTATTAAAACTATATAAAACTATATAAAACTATATAAAACTATATGAAACTATATGAAACTATGTGAAACTATATAAAACTATATTAAACTATATAAAACTATATAATACTATATAAAACTAATAAAACTATATAAAAGTGTATAAAACTATATAAAACTAATAAAACTCTATAAAACTATATAAAACTATATAAAACTATGTGAAACTATATAAAACTATATTAAACTATATAAAACTATATAAAACTATATAAAACTATATGAAACTATATAAAACTATATAAAAATATATAAAACTATATGAAACTATTTAAAACTAATAAAACAATATAAAACTATATAAAACTATATAAAACTATATAAAACTATATAAAGCTATATAAAACTAATAAACCTATATAAAACTATATAAAACTATAAGAAACTATATAAAACTATGTGAAACTATATAAAACTATATTAAACTATATAAAACTATATAATACTATATAAAATTAATAAAACTATATAAAAGTATATAAAACTATATAAAACTAATAAAACTATATAAAACTATATAAAACTATATAAAACTATATGAAACTATATAAAACTAATAAAACTATATAAAACTATATGAAACTATATAAAACTATATAAAACTAATAAAACTATATAAAACCATATAATACTATATAAAACAATATGAAACTATATAAAACTAATAAAACCATATAAAACTATATAAAACTATATAATACTATATAAAACTATATAAAACTATATAAAACTATATAAAACTATATAAAACTATATAATACTATATAATACTATATAAAACTATATAAAACTATATAAAACTATATAAAACTATATTAAACTATATAAAACTATATAACAATATTAAGACTATATAAAACTATATAAAACTAATAAAACTATATAAAACTATATAAAACTAATAAATCTATATAAAGCTATATAAAACTATATAATTCTATATAAAACTATATAAAACTATATAAAACTATATAAAACTATACAAAACTATATAAAACTATATAAAACTATATAAAAGTAATAAAACTATATAAAGCTATATAAAACTATATAATACTATATAAAACTATATAAAACTATATAAAACTATATAAAACTATATTAAACTATATAAAACTATATAACAATATTAAGACTATATAAAACTATATAAAACTAATAAAACTATATAAAACTATATAAAACTAATAAATCTATATAAAGCTATATAAAACTATATAATTCTATATAAAACTATATAAAACTATATAAAACTATATAAAACTATACAAAACTATATAAAACTATATAAAACTATATAAAAGTAATAAAACTATATAAAGCTATATAAAACTATATAATACTATATAAAACTATATAAAACTATATTAAACTATGTAAACTATATAAAACTATATAAAGCTATATGCAACTATATAAAACTATATAAAACTATATAAAACTATATAAAACTATATAATACTATATAAACCAATATGAAACTATATAAAACTAATAAAACTATATAAAACTATATAAAACTATATAAAACTGTATAAAAGTATATAAAACTAATAAAACTATATAAAACTATATAGAACTATATAATACTATATAAAACTATATGAAACTATATAAAACTATATAAAACTATATAAAACTATATGTAACTATATAAAACTATATAAAAATATATAAAACTATATGAAACTATTTAAAACTAATAAAACAATATAAAACTATATAAAACTATATAAAACTAATAAAACTATATAAAACTATATAAAACTATATAAAACTATATTAAACTATATAAAACTATATAAAACTATATAAAACTGTATGAAACTATATAAAACTATATAAAACTATATAAAACTATATGAAACTATATAAAACTATATAAAACTATATAAAACTGTATGAAACTATATAAAACTATATTAAACTATATAAAACTATATAAAAATATAAAACTATATGAAACTATATAAAACTATATAAAACTATATAAAACTATATGAGACTATATAAAACTATATAAAACTATATAAAACTATATGAAACTATTTAAAACTAATAAAACAGTATAAAACTATATAAAACTATATAAAACTATATAAAACTATATAAAACTATATAAAACTATATAAAACTATATAAAACTATATAAAACTATATAAAACTAATAAAACTATATAAAACTATATAAAACTATATGAAACTATATAAAACTATGTGAAACTATATAAAACTATATTAAACTATATAAAACTATATAAAACTATATAAAACTAATAAAACTATATAAAGCTATATAAAACTATATGAAACTATATAAAACTATGTGAAACTATATAAAACTATATTAAACTATATAAAACTAATAAAACTATATAAAAGTGTATAAAACTATATAAAACTAATAAAACTCTATAAAACTATATAAAACTATATAAAACTAATAAAATTATATATAACTATATAAAACTATATGAAACTATATAAAACTGTATAAAAATATATAAAACTAATAAAACTATATAAAACTATATAAAACTATATAAAACTATATGAAACTATATAAAAATAATAAAACTATATAAAACTATATGAAACTATATAAAACTATATAAAACTAATAAAACTATATAAAACTATATAATACTATATAAAACAATGTGAAACTATATAAAACTAATAAAACCATATTAAACTATATAAAACTATATAAAACTATATAAAACTATATAAAACTATATAAAACTATATAAAACTAATAAAACTATATAAAGCTATATAAAACTATATAATACTATATAATACTATATAAAACTATATAAAACTAATAAAACTATATAAAACTATATAGAACTATATTAAACTATTTAAAACTGTATTAAAACTATATAAAACTATATAAAACTATATAAAACTATATGAAACTATATAAAACTATGTGAAACTATATAAAACTATATTAAACTATATAAAACTATATAATACTGTATAAAACTAATAAAACTATATAAAAGTGTATAAAACTATATAAAACTAATAAAACTCTATAAAACTATATAAAACTATATAAAACTAATAAAATTATATAAAACTATATAAAACTATATGAAACTATATAAAGCTATATAAAACTAATAAAACTAATAAAACTATATAAAACTAATAAAACTATATAAAACTATATAATACTATATAAAACAATATGAAACAATATAAAACTATATGAAACTATATAAAACTAATAAAACTATATAAAACTGTATGAAACTATATAAAACTATATAAAACTATATAAAACTATATAAAACTAATAAAACCATATAAAACTATATAAAACTATATAAAATTATATAAAACTATATAAAACTATATGAAACTATATAAAACTAATAAAACTATATAAAGCTATATAAAACTATATAATACTATATAATACTATATAAAACTATATAAAACTATATAAAACTATAAAAAACTATATAAAACTATATAAAACTATATAAAACTAATAAAACTATATAAAACTATATAAAACTATATAAAACTATACAAAACTATATAAAACTATATAAAACTATATAAAACTATATAAAACTATATAAAACTATATAAAACTAATAAAACTATATAAAGATATATAAAACTATATAAAACTATATGAAACTATATAAAACTATATAAAACTATATAAAACTATATGAAACTATATAAAACTATATAAAACTATATAAAACTATATAAAACTAATAAAACTATATAAAACTATATAAAACTATATAAAACTATACAAAACTATATAAAACTATATAAAACTATATAAAACTATATAAAACTATATAAAACTATATAAAACTATATAAAACTATATAAAACTAATAAAACTATATAAAGCTATATAAAACTATATAAAACTATATGAAACTATATAAAACTATATAAAACTATATAAAACTATATGAAACTATATAAAACTATATAAAAATATATAAAACTATATGAAACTATTTAAAACTAATAAAACAATATAAAACTATATAAAACTATATAAAACTATATAAAACTATATAAAGCTATATAAAACTAATAAACCTATATAAAACTATATAAAACTATATGAAACTATATAAAACTAATAAAACTATATAAAACTATATAGAACTATATTAAACTATTTAAAACTGTATTAAAACTATATAAAACTATATAAAACTATATAAAACTATATGAAACTATATAAAACTATGTGAAACTATATAAAACTATATTAAACTATATAAAACTATATAATACTATATAAAACAAATAAAACTATATAAAAGTGTATAAAACTATATAAAACTAATAAAACTCTATAAAACTATATAAAACTATATAAAACTAATAAAATTATATAAAACTATATAAAACTATATGAAACTATATAAAACTATATAAAACTAATAAAACTAATAAAACTATATAAAACTAATAAAACTATATAAAACTATATAAAACTATATAAAACTAATAAAACCATATAAAACTATATAAAACTATATAAAATTATATAAAACTATATAAAACTATATGAAACTATATAAAACTAATAAAACTATATAAAGCTATATAAAACTATATAATACTATATAATACTATATAATACTATATAAAACTATATAAAACTATATAAAACTATATAAAACTATATAAAACTAATAAAACAATATAAAACTATATAAAACTATATAAAACTATACAAAACTATATAAAACTATATAAAACTATATAAAACTATATAAAACTATATAAAACTATATAAAACTAATAAAACTATATAAAGCTATATAAAACTATATAAAACTATATGAAACTATATAAAACTATATAAAACTATATAAAACTATATGAAACTATATAAAACTATATAAAACTATATAAAACTATATAAAACTAATAAAACTATATAAAACTATATAAAACTATATAAAACTATACAAAACTATATAAAACTATATAAAACTATATAAAACTATATAAAACTATATAAAACTATATAAAACTAATAAAACTATATAAAGCTATATAAAACTATATAAAACTATATGAAACTATATAAAACTATATAAAACTATATAAAACTATATGAAACTATATAAAACTATATAAAAATATATAAAACTATATGAAACTATTTAAAACTAATAAAACAATATAAAACTATATAAAACTATATAAAACTATATAAAACTATATAAAGCTATATAAAACTAATAAACCTATATAAAACTATATAAAACTATATGAAACTATATAAAACTATGTGAAACTATATAAAACTATATTAAACTATATAAAACTATATAAAACTATGTAAAACTATATGAAACTATATAAAACTATATAAAACTATATAAAACTATATAAAACTATATAAAACTATATAATACTATATAATACTATATAAAACTATATAAAACTATATGAAACTATATAACAATATTAAGACTATATAAAACTATATAAAACTAATAAAACTATATAAAACTATATAAATCTATATAAAGCTATATAAAACTATATTAAACTATATAAAACTATATAAAACTATATAAAACTAATAAACCTATACAAAACTATATAAAACTATATGAAACTATATAAAACTATATTAAACTATTTAAAACTAATAAAACTATATAAAAGTATATAAAACTATATAAAACTATATAAAACTATATAAAACTAATAAAACTATATAAAACTATATAATACTATATAATACTATATAAAACTATATAAAACTATATAAAACTATATAAAACTGTACAAAATTATAAGAACTAAATAAAACTATATAAAACTGTATAAAAATATATAAAACTAATAAAACTATATAAAACTATATAAAACTATATGAAACTATATAAAACTAATAAAACTATATAAAACTATATGAAACTATATAAAACTAATAAAACTATATAAAGCTATATAAAACTATATAATACTATATAATACTATATAAAACTATATAAAAGTATATAAAACTATATAAAACTATATAAAACTATATAAAACTATATAAAACTAATAAAACTATATAAAGCTATATAAAACTATATAATACTATATAAAACTATATAAAACTATATTAAACTGTATAAACTATATAAAACTATATAAAACTATATAAAACTATATAAAACTATATAAAACTATATAAAAGTAATAAAACTATATAAAGCTATATAAAACTATATAATACTATATAATACTATATAAAACTATATAATACTATATAAACCCATATGAAACTATATAAAACTAATAAAACTATATAAAACTGTATAAAACTATATAAAACTATATAAAACTATATAAAACTATATAAAACTATATTAAACTATATAAAACTATATAAAACTATATAAAAGTGTATAAAACTATATAAAACTAATAAAACTCTATAAAACTATATAAAACTATATAAAACTAATAAAATTATATATAACTATATAAAACTATATGAAACTATATAAAACTGTATAAAAATATATAAAACTAATAAAACTATATAAAACTATATAAAACTATATAAAACTATATGAAACTATATAAAAATAATAAAACTATATAAAACTATATGAAACTATATAAAACTATATAAAACTAATAAAACTATATAAAACTATATAATACTATATAAAACAATATGAAACTATATAAAACTAATAAAACCATATTAAACTATATAAAACTATATAATACTATATAATACTATATAAAACTATATAAAACTATATAAAACTAATAAAATTATATAAAACTATATAAAACTATATGAAACTATATAAAACTATATAAAACTAATAAAACTAATAAAACTATATAAAACTAATAAAACTATATAAAACTATATAATACTATATAAAACAATATGAAACTATATAAAACTATATGAAACTATATAAAACTAATAAAACTATATAAAACTGTATGAAACTATATAAAACTATATAAAACTATATAAAACTATATAAAACTAATAAAACCATATAAAACTATATAAAACTATATAAAATTATATAAAACTATATAAAACTATATGAAACTATATAAAACTAATAAAACTATATAAAGCTATATAAAACTATATAATACTATATAATACTATATAAAACTAATAAAACTATATAAAAGTATATAAAACTATACAAAACTATATAAAACTATATAAAACTATATAAAACTATATAAAACTATATAAAACTAATAAAACTATATAAAGCTATATAAAACTATATAAAACTATATGAAACTATATAAAACTATATAAAACTATATAAAACTATATGAAACTATATAAAACTATATAAAAATATATAAAACTATATGAAACTATTTAAAACTAATAAAACAATATAAAACTATATAAAACTATATAAAACTATATAAAACTATATAAAGCTATATAAAACTAATAAACCTATATAAAACTATATAAAACTATATGAAACTATATAAAACTATCTGAAACTATATAAAACTATATTAAACTATATAAAACTATATAATACTATATAAAACTAATAAAACTATATAAAAGTATATAAAACTATATAAAACTAATAAAACTATATAAAACTATATAAAACTATGTAAAAACTATATGAAACTATATAAAACTATATAAAACTATATGAACCTATATAAAACTATACAAAACTAATAAAACTATATAAAACCATATAATACTATATAAAACAATATGAAACTATATAAAACTAATAAAACCATATAAAACTATATAAAACTATATAAAACTATATAAAACTATATAAAACTATATAAAACTATATAAAACTATATAAAACTATATAAAACTATATAAAACTATATAAAACTATATAAAACTATATAAAACTATATAAAAGTAATAAAACTATATAAAGCTATATAAAACTATATAATACTATATAATACTATATAAAACTATATAATACTATATAAACCCATATGAAACTATATAAAACTAATAAAACTATATAAAACTGTATAAAACTATATAAAACTATATAAAACTATATAAAACTATATAAAACTATATTAAACTATATAAAACTACATAAAACTATATAAAACTATATATAACTATATAAAACTAAATAAAACTAATAAACCTATATAAAACTATATAAAACTATATGAAACTATATAAAACTATGTGAAACTATATAAAACTATATTAAACTATATAAAACTATATAATACTATATAAAACTTATAAAGTTATATAAAAGTATATAAAACTATATAAAACTAATAAAACTATATAAAACTATATAAAACTATATAAAACTATATAAAACTATATAAAACTAATAAAACTTTATAAAACTCTATAAAACTATATAAAACTATATAAAACTAATAAAATTATATAAAACTATATAAAACTATATGAAACTATATAAAACTATATAAAACTAATAAAACTAATAAAACTATATAAAACTATATAATACTATATAAAACAATATGAAACTATATAAAACTAATAAAACTATATAAAACTATATAATACTATATAAAACAATATGAAACTATATAAAACTAATAAAACCATATAAAACTATATAAAACTATATAAAACTATATAAAACAATATAAAACTATATAAAACTAATAAAACTATATAAAGCTATATAAAACTATATAATACTATATAATACTATATAAAACTATATAAAACTATATAAAACTATATAAAACTATATAAAACTATATAAAACTATATAAAACTATATAAAACTAATAAAACTATATAAAACTATATAAAACTATATAAAACTATATAAAACTATATAAAACTATATAAAACTATATAAAACTATATAAAACTATATAAAACTATATACAACTATATAAAACTATATAAAACTATATAAAACTAATAAAACTATATAAAGCTATATAAAACTATATAAAACTATATGAAACTATATAAAACTATATAAAACTATATAAAACTATATGAAACTATATAAAACTATATAAAAATATATAAAACTATATGAAACTATATAAAACTATATAAAAATATATAAAACTATATGAAACTATTTAAAACTAATAAAACAATATAAAACTATATAAAACTATATAAAACTATATAAAACTATATAAAACTATATAAAACTAATAAACCTATATAAAACTATATAAAACTATATGAAACTATATAAAACTATATAAAACTAATAAAACTAATAAAACTATATAAAACTATATAATACTATATAAAACAATATGAAACTATATAAAACTAATAAAACTATATAAAACTATATAATACTATATAAAACAATATGAAACTATATAAAACTAATAAAACCATATAAAACTATATAAAACTATATAAAACTATATAAAACAATATAAAACTATATAAAACTAATAAAACTATATAAAGCTATATAAAACTATATAATACTATATAATACTATATAAAACTATATAAAACTATATAAAACTATATAAAACTATATAAAACTATATAAAACTATATAAAACTATATAAAACTAATAAAACTATATAAAACTATATAAAACTATATAAAACTATATAAAACTATATAAAACTATATAAAACTATATAAAACTATATAAAACTATATAAAACTATATACAACTATATAAAACTATATAAAACTATATAAAACTAATAAAACTATATAAAGCTATATAAAACTATATAAAACTATATGAAACTATATAAAACTATATAAAACTATATAAAACTATATGAAACTATATAAAACTATATAAAAATATATAAAACTATATGAAACTATATAAAACTATATAAAAATATATAAAACTATATGAAACTATTTAAAACTAATAAAACAATATAAAACTATATAAAACTATATAAAACTATATAAAACTATATAAAACTATATAAAACTAATAAACCTATATAAAACTATATAAAACTATATGAAACTATATAAAACTATGTGAAACTATATAAAACTATATTAAACTATATAAAACTATATAATACTATATAAAACTAATAAAACTATATAAAAGTATATAAAACTATATAAAACTAATAAAACTATATAAAACTATATAAAACTATATAAAACTATATGAAACTATATAAAACTAATAAAACTATATAACACTATATAAAACTATATAAAACTATATAAAACTATATAAAACTATATAAAACTAATAAAACTATATAAAGCTATATAAAACTATATAAAACTATATGAAACTATATAAAACTATATAAAACTATATAAAACTATATGAAACTATATAAAACTATATAAAAATATATAAAACTATATGAAACTATTTAAAACTAATAAAACAATATAAAACTATATAAAACTATATAAAACTATATAAAACTATATAAAGCTATATAAAACTAATAAACCTATATAAAACTATATAAAACTATATGAAACTATATAAAACTATCTGAAACTATATAAAACTATATTAAACTATATAAAACTATATAATACTATATAAAACTAATAAAACTATATAAAAGTATATAAAACTATATAAAACTAATAAAACTATATAAAACTATATAAAACTATGTAAAACTATATGAAACTATATAAAACTATATAAAACTATATGAACCTATATAAAACTATACAAAACTAATAAAACTATATAAAACCATATAATACTATATAAAACAATATGAAACTATATAAAACTAATAAAACCATATAAAACTATATAAAACTATATAAAACTATATAAAACTATATAAAACTATATAAAACTATATAAAACTATATAAAACTATATAAAACTATATAAAACTATATAAAACTATATAAAAGTAATAAAACTATATAAAGCTATATAAAACTATATAATACTATATAATACTATATAATACTATATAAAACTATATAATACTATATAAACCCATATGAAACTATATAAAACTAATAAAACTATATAAAACTGTATAAAACTATATAAAACTATATAAAACTATATAAAACTATATAAAACTATATTAAACTATATAAAACTACATAAAACTATATAAAACTATATATAACTATATAAAACTAAATAAAACTAATAAACCTATATAAAACTATATAAAACTATATGAAACTATATAAAACTATGTGAAACTATATAAAACTATATTAAACTATATAAAACTATATAATACTATATAAAACTTATAAAGTTATATAAAAGTATATAAAACTATATAAAACTAATAAAACTATATAAAACTATATAAAACTATATAAAACTATATAAAACTATATAAAACTAATAAAACTTTATAAAACTCTATAAAACTATATAAAACTATATAAAACTAATAAAATTATATAAAACTATATAAAACTATATGAAACTATATAAAACTATATAAAACTAATAAAACTAATAAAACTATATAAAACTATATAATACTATATAAAACAATATGAAACTATATAAAACTAATAAAACTATATAAAACTATATAATACTATATAAAACAATATGAAACTATATAAAACTAATAAAACCATATAAAACTATATAAAACTATATAAAACTATATAAAACAATATAAAACTATATAAAACTAATAAAACTATATAAAGCTATATAAAACTATATAATACTATATAATACTATATAAAACTATATAAAACTATATAAAACTATATAAAACTATATGAAACCATATAAAACTAATAAAACTATATAAAACTATATAAAACTATATAAAACTATATAAAACTATATAAAACTATATAAAACTATATAAAACTATATAAAACTATATAAAACTATATAAAACTATATACAACTATATAAAACTATATAAAACTATATAAAACTAATAAAACTATATAAAGCTATATAAAACTATATAAAACTATATGAAACTATATAAAACTATATAAAACTATATAAAACTATATGAAACTATATAAAACTATATAAAAATATATAAAACTATATGAAACTATATAAAACTATATAAAAATATATAAAACTATATGAAACTATTTAAAACTAATAAAACAATATAAAACTATATAAAACTATATAAAACTATATAAAACTATATAAAACTATATAAAACTAATAAACCTATATTAAACTATATAAAACTATATGAAACTATATAAAACTATGTGAAACTATATAAAACTATATTAAACTATATAAAACTATATAATACTATATAAAACTAATAAAACTATATAAAAGTATATAAAACTATATAAAACTAATAAAACTATATAAAACTATATAAAACTATATAAAACTATATGAAACTATATAAAACTAATAAAACTATATAAAACTATATGAAACTATATAAAACTATATAAAACTAATAACACTATATAAAACCATATAATACTATATAAAACAATACGAAACTATATAAAACTAATAAAACCATATAAAACTATATAAATCTATATAAAACTATATAAAACTATATTAAACTATATAAAACTATATAAAACTATATAAAACTATATAAAACTATATGAAACTATATAAAACTATATAAAACTATATAAAACTATATGAAACTATATAAAACTATATAAAAATATATAAAACTATATGAAACTATATAAAACTATATAAAAATATATAAAACTATATGAAACAATTTAAAACTAATAAAACAATATAAAACTATATAAAACTATATAAAACTATATAAAACTATATAAAACTATATAAAACTATATAAAACTAATAAACCTATATAAAACTATATAAAACTATATGAAACTATATAAAACTATATAAAACTAATAAAATTATATAAAACTATATAAAACTATATGAAAATATATAAAACTATATAAAACTAATAAAACTAATAAAACTATATAAAACTAATAAAACTATATAAAACTATATAATACTATATAAAACAATATGAAACTATATAAAACTAATAAAACCATATAAAACTATATAAAACTATATAAAACTATATAAAACTATATAAAACTATATAAAACTATATAAAACTATATAAAACTATATAAAACTATATAAAACTAATAAAACTATATAAAGCTATATAAAACTATATAAAACTATATGAAACTATATAAAACTATATAAAACTATATAAAACTATATGAAACTATATAAAACTATATAAAAATATATAAAACTATATGAAACTATATAAAACTATATAAAAATATATAAAACTATATGAAACTATTTAAAACTAATAAAACAATATAAAACTATATAAAACTATATAAAACTATATAAAACTATATAAAATTATATAAAACTAATAAACCTATATAAAACTATATAAAACTATATGAAACTATATAAAACTATGTGAAACTATATAAAACTATATTAAACTATATAAAACTATATAATACTATATAAAACTAATAAAACTATATAAAAGTGTATAAAACTACATAAAACTAATAAAACTATATAAAACTATATAAAACTATATAAAAATATATGAAACTATATAAAACTAATAAAACTATATAAAACTATATGAAACTATATAAAACTATATAAAACTAATAACACTATATAAAACCATATAATACTATATAAAACAATATAAAACTATATAAAACTATATAAAACTATATAAAACTATATAAAACTATATAAAACTATATAAAACTATATAAAACTATATAAAACTAATAAAACTATATAAAGCTATATAAAACTATATAAAACTATATGAAACTATATAAAACATATAAAACTATATAAAACTATATAAAACTATATGAAACTATATAAAACTATATAAAAATATATAAAACTATATGAAACTATATAAAACTATATAAAAATATATAAAACTATATGAAACTATTTAAAACTAATAAAACAATATAAAACTATATAAAACTATATAAAACTATATAAAACTATATAAAACTATATAAAACTAATAAACCTATATAAAACTATATAAAACTATATGAAACTATATAAAACTATGTGAAACTATATAAAACTATATTAAACTATATAAAACTATATAATACTATATAAAACTAATAAAACTATATAAAAGTATATAAAACTATATAAAACTAATAAAACTATATAAAACTATATAAAACTATATAAAACTATATGAAACTATATAAAACTAATAAAACTATATAAAACTATATGAAACTATATAAAACTATATAAAACTAATAACACTATATAAAACCATATAATACTATATAAAACAATATGAAACTATATAAAACTAATAAAACCTATAAAACTATATAAATCTATATAAAACTATATAAAACTATATAAAACTATATAAAACTAATAAAACTATATAAAGCTATTAAAACTATATAATACTATATAATACTATATAAAACTATATAAAAGTATATAAAACTATATAAAACTATATAAAACATATAAAACTATATAAAACTATATAAAACTATATAAAACTATATAAAACTATATAAAACTATATAAAACTATATAAAACTATATAATACTATATAATACTATATAAAACTATATAAAACTATATAAAACTATATTAAACTATATAAAACTATATAACAATATTAAGACTATATAAAACTATATAAAACTAATAAAACTATATAAAACTATATAAAACTAATAAATCTATATAAAGCTATATGAAACTATATAATTCTATATAAAACTATATAAAACTATATAAAACTATATAAAACTATACAAAACTATATAAAACTATATAAAACTATATAAAAGTAATAAAACTATATAAAGCTATATAAAACTATATAATACTATATAAAACTATATAAAACTATATTAAACTATATAAACTATATAAAACTATATAAAACTATATGAAACTATATAAAACTATATAAAACTAATAAATCTATATAAAGCTATATAAAACTATATAATTCTATATAAAACTATATAAAACTATATAAAACTATATAAAACTATATAAAACTATACAAAACTATATAAAACTATATAAAACTATATAATACTATATAATACTATATAAAACTATATAAAACTATATAAAACTATATTAAACTATATAAAACTATATAACAATATTAAGACTATATAAAACTATATAAAACTAATAAAACTATATAAAACTATATAAAACTAATAAATCTATATAAAGCTATATGAAACTATATAATTCTATATAAAACTATATAAAACTATATAAAACTATATAAAACTATACAAAACTATATAAAACTATATAAAACTATATAAAAGTAATAAAACTATATAAAGCTATATAAAACTGTATAATACTATATAATACTATATAAAACTATATAAAACTATATAAAACTATATAAAACTATATAATACTATATAAAACTAATAAAACTATATAAAAGTATATAAAACTATATAAAACTAATAAAACTATATAAAACTATATAAAACTATATAAAACTATATGAAACTATATAAAACTAATAAAACTATATAATACTATATGAACCAATATGAAACTATATAAAACTAATAAAACTATATAAAACTATATAAAACTGTATAAAACTATATAAAACTATATAAAACTATATAAAACTATATAAAACTATATAAAACTATATAAAACTATATAAAAGTAATAAAA
>NW_027475666.1:0-35930 GCF_051020985.1 Nomia melanderi | reverse complement strand
AGCTATTTAAAACTATATAAAATTATATGAAACTATATAAAACTATATAAAACTATATAAAACTATATATAACTATATAAAACTAATAAAACTATATAAAATTATATAAAACTATATGAAACTATATAAACTATATAAAACTATATAAAACTATATAAAACTATATAAAATTAATAAAACGATATAAAACGATATAAAACGATATAAAACTATATAATACTATATAATAATATATAAAACTATATAAAACTATATAAAACTATATAAAACTATATTAAACTATATAAAACTATAAAAAACTATGTAAAACTATTAAAACTATATTAAACTATATTAAACTATATAAAACTATATACAACTAATAAAACTATATAAAACTATATAAAACTATATAAAACTATACATAATTATAAAGAACTATATAAAACTATATAAAACTGTATAAAACTATATAAAACTAATGATCGATATAAAACTATGTAGAACTATATTAAACTATTTAAAACTGTATTAAAGCTATATAAAACTATATTAAACTATATGAAACTATATAAAACTATATTAAACTATATGAAACTATATAAAACTATATAAAACTAATATAAAACTATATAAAACTATATAAAACTATATAATACTATATAAAACTATATAAAACTATACAAAATTATAAAGAACTATATAAACCTATTTAAAACTATATAAAACTGAATAAAACTATATAAAAGTATACAAAATTATAATGAACTATATAAAACTATTTAAAACTGTATTAAAGCTATATAAAACAATATAAAACTATATGAAGCTATATAAAACTATATAAAAACTATATAAAACTATATAAAACTATATAAAACTATATAAAACTATATTAAACTATATGAAACTATATAAAACTATATTAAACTATATAAAACTACATAATACTATATAATACTATATAATACTATATAAAACTATATAAAACTATATTAAACTATATGAAACTATATAAAACTATATAAAACTAATAAAACTATATGAAACTATATAAAACTATATAAAACTAATAAAACTATATAAAACTATATAAAACTAAATGAAACTATATAATACTATATAAAACAATATGAAACTATATAAAACTAATAAAACTATATAAAACAATATAAAACTATTAAAACTATATAAAGCTACATAAAACTCTATGAAACTATATAAAACTATATAAAACTATATAAAACTATATAAAACTATATAAAACTATATTAAACTATATGAAACTAAATAAAACTATATAAAACTATATAAAACTATACAAAACTATATAAATCTATATAATGCTGTATAATACTATATAAAACTAATAAAACTATATAAAACTATATAGAACTATATTAAACCATTTAAAACTATATAAAACTATTTAAAACTAATAAAACTATATAAAACTATATAAAAGTATATAAAACTATATAAAACTATATAAAACTATATAAAACTAATAAAACTATATTAACCTATTTAAAAATATATAAAACTATATAAAACTATATAAAACTATACAAAATTATAAAGAACTATATAAAACTATATTAAACTGTATAAAACTATATAAAAATAATATAACTATATAAAACTATATAGAACTATATTAAACTATTTAAAACTGTATTAAAGCTATATAAAACTATATAAAACTTTATGAAACTATATAAAACTATATAAAACTATATAAAACTATATAAAACTATATAAAACTATAAAGAACTATGTAAAACTAATAAAACTATATAAAACTATATAAAACTATGTAAAACTATGTAAAACTATATAAAACTAATAAAACGATATAAAACGATATAAAACGATATAAAACTATATAATACTATATAATAATATATAAAACTATGTAAAACTCTATAAAACTATACAAAACTATATAAAACTATATAAAAACTATGTAAAACAATTAAAACTATTAAAACTATGTAGAACCACATTAAACTATTTAAAACTGTATTAAAACTATATAAAACTATACAAAACTATATGAAACTATATAAAACTATATAAATCTATATAAAAATAATAAAACTATATAAAACTATATAAAACTATATAATACTATATAAAACAATATGAAACTATATAAAACTAATAAAACTATATAAAACAATATAAAACTATATAAAACTATATCATACTATATAAAACAATATGAAACTATATAAAACAAATAAAACTATATAAAACTATATAAAAGTATATAAAACTATATAAAACTATATTAAACTATATGAAACTATATAAAACTATCTGAATCTATATAAAAAATAATAAAACTATATAAAACTATATAAAACTATATAATACTATATAAAACAATATGAAACTATATAAAACTAATAAAACTATATAAAACAATATAAAACTATATAAAACTATATCATACTATATAAAACAATATGAAACTATATAAAACAAATAAAACTATATAAAACTATATAAAAGTATATAAAACTATATAAAACTATATTAAACTATATGAAACTATATAAAACTATCTGAAACTATATAAAACTATATAAATCTATATAAAAATAATAAAACTATATAAAACTATATAAAACTATATAATACTATATAAAACAATATGAAACTATATAAAACTAATAAAACTATATAAAACAATATAAAACTATATAGAACTTTATCATACTATATAAAACAATATGAAACTATATAAAACTAATAAAACTATATAAAACTATATAAAACTATATAAAACTATATAAAACTATATAAAACTATATAAAACTATATTAAACTATATGAAACTATATAAAACTATATAAAACTATATAAAACTATACAAAACTATATAAAACTATACAAAACTATATCATACTATATAAAACAATATGAAACTATATAAAACTAATAAAACTATATAAAACTATATAAAACTATATAAAACTATAGAAAACTATGTAAAAGAATTAAAACTATTAAAACTATGTAGAACCACATTAAACTATTTAAAACTGTATTAAAACTATATAAAACTATACAAAACTATATGAAACTATATAAAACTATATAAATCTATGTAAAAATAATAAAACTATATAAAACTATATAAAACTATATAAAACTATATAGATACTATATAAAACAATATGAAACTATATAAAACTAATAAAACTATATAAAACTATATAATACTATATAAAACAATATGAAACTATATAAAACTAATAAAACTATATAAAACAATATAAAACTATATAAAACTATATCATACTATATAAAACAATATGAAACTATATAAAACAAATAAAACTATATAAAACTATATAAAAGTATATAAAACTATATAAAACTATATTAAACTATATGAAACTATATAAAACTATCTGAAACTATATAAAACTATATAAATCTATATAAAAATAATAAAACTATATAAAACTATATAAAACTATATAATACTATATAAAACAATATGAAACTATATAAAACTAATAAAACTATATAAAACAATATAAAACTATATAGAACTTTATCATACTATATAAAACAATATGAAACTATATAAAACTAATAAAACTATATAAAACTATATAAAACTATATAAAACTATATAAAACTATATAAAACTATATAAAACTATATTAAACTATATGAAACTATATAAAACTATATAAAACTATATAAAACTATACAAAACTATATAAAACTATACAAAACTATATCATACTATATAAAACAATATGAAACTATATAAAACTAATAAAACTATATAAAACTATATAAAACAATATGAAACTATATAAAACTAATAAAACTATATAAAACAATATAAAACTATTAAAACTATATAAAGCTACATAAAACTCTATGAAACTATATAAAACTATATAAAACTATATAAAACTATATAAAACTATATAAAACTATATTAAACTATATGAAACTAAATAAAACTATATAAAACTATATAAAACTATACAAAACTATATAAATCTATATAATGCTGTATAATACTATATAAAACTAATAAAACTATATAAAACTATATAGAACTATATTAAACCATTTAAAACTATATAAAACTATTTAAAACTAATAAAACTATATAAAACTATATAAAAGTATATAAAACTATATAAAACTATATAAAACTAATAAAACTATATTAACCTATTTAAAAATATATAAAACTATATAAAACTATATAAAACTATACAAAATTATAAAGAACTATATAAAACTATATTAAACGGTATAAAACTATATAAAAATAATATAACTATATAAAACTATATAGAACTATATTAAAATATTTAAAACTGTATTAAAGCTATATAAAACTATATAAAACTTTATGAAACTATATAAAACTATATAAAACTATATAAAACTATATAAAACTATATAAAACTATAAAGAACTATGTAAAACTAATAAAACTATATAAAACTATATAAAACTATATAAAACTATATAAAACTATATAAAACTAATAAAACGATATAAAACGATATAAAACGATATAAAACTATATAATACTATATAATAATATATAAAACTATGTAAAACTCTATAAAACTATACTAAACTATATAAAACTATATAAAACTATGTAAAACAATTAAAACTATTAAAACTATGTAGAACCACATTAAACTATTTAAAACTGTATTAAAACTATATAAAACTATACAAAACTATATGAAACTATATAAAACTATATAAATCTATATAAAAATAATAAAACTATATAAAACTATATAAAACTATATAATACTATATAAAACAATATGAAACTATATAAAACTAATAAAACTATATAAAACAATATAAAACTATATAAAACTATATCATACTATATAAAACAATATGAAACTATATAAAACAAATAAAACTATATAAAACTATATAAAAGTATATAAAACTATATAAAACTATATTAAACTATATGAAACTATATAAAACTATCTGAATCTATATAAAAATAATAAAACTATATAAAACTATATAAAACTATATAATACTATATAAAACAATATGAAACTATATAAAACTAATAAAACTATATAAAACAATATAAAACTATATAAAACTATATCATACTATATAAAACAATATGAAACTATATAAAACAAGATAAAACTATATAAAACTATATAAAAGTATATAAAACTATATAAAACTATATTAAACTATATGAAACTATATAAAACTATCTGAAACTATATAAAACTATATAAATCTATATAAAAATAATAAAACTATATAAAACTATATAAAACTATATAATACTATATAAAACAATATGAAACTATATAAAACTAATAAAACTATATAAAACAATATAAAACTATATAGAACTTTATCATACTATATAAAACAATATGAAACTATATAAAACTAATAAAACTATATAAAACTATATAAAACTATATAAAACTATATAAAACTATATAAAACTATATAAAACTATATTAAACTATATGAAACTATATAAACTATATAAAACTATATAAAACTATACAAAACTATATAAAACTATACAAAACTATATCATACTATATAAAACAATATGAAACTATATAAAACTAATAAAACTATATAAAACTATATAAAACTATATAAAACTATAGAAAACTATGTAAAAGAATTAAAACTATTAAAACTATGTAGAACCACATTAAACTATTTAAAACTGTATTAAAACTATATAAAACTATACAAAACTATATGAAACTATATAAACTATATAAATCTATGTAAAAATAATAAAACTATATAAAACTATATAAAACTATATAAAACTATATAATACTATATAAAACAATATGAAACTATATAAAACTAATAAAACTATATAAAACTATATAATACTATATAAAACAATATGAAACTATATAAAACTAATAAAACTATATAAAACAATATAAAACTATATAAAACTATATCATACTATATAAAACAATATGAAACTATATAAAACAAATAAAACTATATAAAACTATATAAAAGTATATAAAACTATATAAAACTATATTAAACTATATGAAACTATATAAAACTATCTGAAACTATATAAAACTATATAAATCTATATAAAAATAATAAAACTATATAAAACTATATAAAACTATATAATACTATATAAAACAATATGAAACTATATAAAACTAATAAAACTATATAAAACAATATAAAACTATATAGAACTTTATCATACTATATAAAACAATATGAAACTATATAAAACTAATAAAACTATATAAAACTATATAAAACTATATAAAACTATATAAAACTATATAAAACTATAGTAAAACTATATTAAACTATATGAAACTATATAAAACTATATAAAACTATATAAAACTATACAAAGCTATATAAAACTATACAAAACTATATCATACTATATAAAACAATATGAAACTATATAAAACTAATAAAACTATATAAAACTATATAAAACAATATGAAACTATATAAAACTAATAAAACTATATAAAACAATATAAAACTATTAAAACTATATAAAGCTACATAAAACTCTATGAAACTATATAAAACTATATAAAACTATATAAAACTATATAAAACTATATAAAACTATATTAAACTATATGAAACTAAATAAAACTATATAAAACTATATAAAACTATACAAAACTATATAAATCTATATAATGCTGTATAATACTATATAAAACTAATAAAACTATATAAAACTATATAGAACTATATTAAACCATTTAAAACTATATAAAACTATTTAAAACTAATAAAACTATATAAAACTATATAAAAGTATATAAAACTATATAAAACTATATAAAACTAATAAAACTATATTAACCTATTTAAAAATATATAAAACTATATAAAACTATATAAAACTATACAAAATTATAAAGAACTATATAAAACTATATTAAACGGTATAAAACTATATAAAAATAATATAACTATATAAAACTATATAGAACTATATTAAAATATTTAAAACTGTATTAAAGCTATATAAAACTATATAAAACTTTATGAAACTATATAAAACTATATAAAACTATATAAAACTATATAAAACTATATAAAACTATAAAGAACTATGTAAAACTAATAAAACTATATAAAACTATATAAAACTATATAAAACTATATAAAACTATATAAAACTAATAAAACGATATAAAACGATATAAAACGATATAAAACTATATAATACTATATAATAATATATAAAACTATGTAAAACTCTATAAAACTATACTAAACTATATAAAACTATATAAAACTATGTAAAACAATTAAAACTATTAAAACTATGTAGAACCACATTAAACTATTTAAAACTGTATTAAAACTATATAAAACTATACAAAACTATATGAAACTATATAAAACTATATAAATCTATATAAAAATAATAAAACTATATAAAACTATATAAAACTATATAATACTATATAAAACAATATGAAACTATATAAAACTAATAAAACTATATAAAACAATATAAAACTATATAAAACTATATCATACTATATAAAACAATATGAAACTATATAAAACAAATAAAACTATATAAAACTATATAAAAGTATATAAAACTATATAAAACTATATTAAACTATATGAAACTATATAAAACTATCTGAAACTATATAAAACTATATAAATCTATATAAAAATAATAAAACTATATAAAACTATATAAAACTATATAATACTATATAAAACAATATGAAACTATATAAAACTAATAAAACTATATAAAACAATATAAAACTATATAGAACTTTATCATACTATATAAAACAATATGAAACTATATAAAACTAATAAAACTATATAAAACTATATAAAACTATATAAAACTATATAAAACTATATAAAACTATATTAAACTATATGAAACTATATAAAACTATATAAAACTATATAAAACTATACAAAACTATATAAAACTATACAAAACTATATCATACTATATAAAACAATATGAAACTATATAAAACTAATAAAACTATATAAAACTATATAAAACTATATAAAACTATATAAAACTATATAAACTAAATGAAACTATATAATACTATATAAAACTATATGAAACTATATAAAACTATATACAACTATATAAAACTATATTAAACTATATAAAACTATATAAAACTAATAAAACTATATAAAACTATATAAAACTATATAAAACTATATAAAACTATACAAAATTATAAAGAACTATATAAAACTATTTAAAACTTTATTAAAGCTATTTAAAACTATATAAAATTATATGAAACTATATAAAACTATATAAAACTATATAAAACTATATAAACTATATAAAACTAATAAAACTATATAAAATTATATAAAATATTATGAAACTATATAAAACTATATAAAACTATATAAAACTATATAAAACTATATAAAATTAATAAAACGATATAAAACGATATAAAACGATATAAAACTATATAATACTATATAATAATATATAAAACTATATAAAACTATATAAAACTATATAAAACTATATTAAACTATATAAAACTATAAAAAACTATGTAAAACTATTAAAACTATATTAAACTATATTAAACTATATAAAACTATATACAACTAATAAAACTATATAAAACTATATAAAACTATATAAAACTATACATAATTATAAAGAACTATATAAAACTATATAAAACTGTATAAAACTATATAAAACTAATGATCGATATAAAACTATGTAGAACTATATTAAACTATTTAAAACTGTATTAAAGCTATATAAAACTATATTAAACTATATGAAACTATATAAAACTATATTAAACTATATGAAACTATATAAAACTATATAAAACTAATAAAACTATATAAAACTATATAAAACTATATAATACTATATAAAACTATATAAAACTATTCAAAATTATAAAGAACTATATAAACCTATTTAAAACTATATAAAACTGAATAAAACTATATAAAAGTATACAAAATTATAGATGAACTATATAAAACTATTTAAAACTGTATTAAAGCTATATAAAACAATATAAAACTATATGAAGCTATATAAAACTATATAAAACTATATAAAACTATATAAAACTATATAAAACTATATAAAACTATACAAAACTAATAAAACTATATAAACCTAATAAAAACTATATAAAACTGATATAAAAATATATAATACTATACAAAATTATAGAGAACTGTATAAAACTATATAAAACTATTAAAACTATATAAAACTATACAGAATTATAAAGAACTATATAAACCTATTTAAAAATATATAAAACTATATAAGACTATATAAAACTATACAAAATTATAATGAACTATATAAAACTATATTAAACTGTATAAAACTATATAAAACTAATAAAACTATATAAAACTATATAAAACTATATAAAACTATATAAAACTATATAAAACTATATTAAACTATATGAAACTATATAAAACTATATTAAACTATATAAAACTACATAATACTATATAATACTATATAATACTATATAAAACTATATAAAACTATATTAAACTATATGAAACTATATAAAACTATATAAAACTAATAAAACTATATGAAACTATATAAAACTATATAAAACTAATAAAACTATATAAAACTATATAAAACTAAATGAAACTATATAATACTATATGAAACTATATGAAACTATATAAAACTATGTACAACTATATAAAACTATATTAAACTATATAAAATTATATACAACTAATAAAAGTATATAAAACTATATAAAACTATACATAATTATGAAGAACTATATAAAACTATATAAAACTGTATAAAACTAATAAAACTATATAAACCAATATAAAACTATATAAAACTATATATAACTATATAATACTATATAAAACTATATAAAACTATATAAAACAATATAAAACTATATAATACTAATAAAACTGTATTAAAGCTATATAAAACTATATAAAACTATATGAAACTATATAAAACTGTATAAAACTGTATAAAACTATATAAAACTCTATAAAACTAATAAAACTATATAAAACTATATAAAACTATATAATACTATATAAAACTATATAAAACTATATAAAACTATATAAAACTATATAATACTAATAAACTATATGAAACTATATAAAACTATATACAACTAATAAAACAATATGAAACTATATGAAACTATATGAAACTATATAAAACTATATCAAACTATATAAAACTATGTAATACTATATAATACTATATAATACTATATAAAACTATATATAACTATATAAAACTAATAAAACTATATAAAATTATATAAAACTATATGAAACTATATAAAACTATATAAAACTATATAAAACTATATAAAACTATATAAAATTAATAAAACTATATGAAACTATATAAAACTATATAAAACTAATAAAACTATATAAAACTATATAAAACTAAATGAAACTATATAATACTATATGAAACTATATGAAACTATATAAAACTATGTACAACTATATAAAACTATATTAAACTATATAAAATTATATACAACTAATAAAAGTATATAAAACTATATAAAACTATACATAATTATAAAGAACTATATAAAACTATATAAAACTGTATAAAACTATATAAAACTAATAAAACGATATAAAACTATGTAGAACTATATAAAACTGAATAAAACTATATAAAAGTATACAAAATTATAAAGAACTATATAAAACTATATTAAGCTGTATATAACTATATAAAACTAATAAAACTATATAAAACTATATAGAACTATATTAAACTATTTAAAACTGTATTAAAACTATATAAAACTATATAAACCTATATGAAAGTATATAAAACTATATGAAAACTATATAATACTATATAAAACTATATAAAACTATATAAAACTGATAAATCTATATAAAGCTATATAAAACTATATAATTCTATATAAAACTATATAAAACTATATAAAACTATATAAAACTATACAAAACTGTATAAAACTATATAAAACTATAAAAAACAAATAAAACTATATAAAGCTATATAAAACTATATAATACTATATAATACTATATAAAACTATATAAAACTATATAAAACTATATAATACTATATAAACCAATATGAAACTATATAAAACTAATAAAACTAAATAAAACTATATAAGACTGCATAAAACTATATAAAACTAATACAACTATATAAAACTATATAGAACTATATTAAACTATTTAAAACTGTATTAAAACTATATAAAACTATATAAAAATATATAACACTATATGAAACTATATAAAACTATATAAAACCATATAAAACTAAAAAAACTATATAAAACTATATAAAACTATATAATACTATATAAAACTATATAAAACTATATAAAACTATATAATACTAATAAAACTATATAAAACTATATAAAACTATATAATACTATATAGAACCATATTAAAATATTTAAAACTGTATTAAAACTATATAAAACTATATAAAACTATATAAAACTATATAAAACTATATAAAACTATATAAAACTAATAAAACTATATAAAACTATATAGAACAATATTAAACTATTAAAAACTGTCTTAAAGCTATATAAAACTATATAAAACTATATAAAACTGTATAAAACTATATAAAACTATATAAAACTATATAAAACTATATAAAACTAATAAAACTATATAAAACTATATAGAACTATATTAAACTATTAAAAACTGTCTTAAAGCTATATAAAACTATATAAAACTATATAAAACTGTATAAAACTATATAAAACTATATAAAACTATATAATACTAATAAAACTATATAAAACTATATAAAACTATATGAAACTATATAAAACTAATAAAACTATATAAAACTATATGAAACTATATAAAACTATATAAAACTAATACAACAATATTGTACTATATGAAACTATATAAAACTATATTAAACTATATAAAACTATACAAAATTATAAAGAACTATATAAAACTATATAAAACTGTATAAAACTGTATAAAACTATATAAAACTAATAAAACTATATAAAAGTATATAAAACTATATAAAGCTATACAAAATTATAAAGAACTATATAAAACTACTTAAAACTCTATAAAACTATATAAAACTATATAAAACTATATAAAACCAAGAAAACTATATAAAACTATATAAAACTATATGAAACTATATAAAACTATATAAAACTAATAAAACTATATAAAACTATATAAAACTATATAATACTATATAAAACTATATAAAACTATAGAAAACTATATAAAACTATATAAAACTATATAAAACTATATTAAACTATATAAAACTATATAAAACTAATAAAACTATATAAAACTATATAAAACTAATAAAACTAATAAAACTATATAAAACTATATAAAACTAATAAATCTATATAACGCTATATAAAACTATATAAAACTATATAAAACTATATAAAACTATATAAAACTATATAAAACTATACAAAACTATATAAAACTATATAAAGCTATATAAAACTAATAAAACTATATAAAGCTATATAAAACTATATAAAACTATATAATACTATATAAACCAATATGAAACTATATAAACTAATAAAACTATATAAAACTATATAAGACTGTATAAAACTATATAAAACTAATAAAATTATATAAAACTATATAGAACTATATTAAGCTATTTAAAACTGTATTAAAACTATATAAAACTATATAAAACTATATGAAACTATATAAAACTATATAAAACTGTATAAAACTAAAACTATATAAAACTCTATAAAACTAATAAACCTATATAAAACTATATAAAACTATATAATACTATATAAAACTATATAAAACTATATAAAACTATATAAAACTATATAAAACTATACAAAATTATAAAGAACTATATAAAACTATATAAAACTGTATAAAACTATATAAAACTATAAAAACTATATAAAACTATATAGAACTATATTGAACTATTTAAAACTGTATTAAAGCTATATAATACTATATAAAACTATATGAAACTATATAAAACTATATAATACTATATAGAACTATATTAAAATATTTAAAACTGTATCAAAACTATATAAAACTATATAAAACTATATAAAACTATATAAAACTAATAAAACTATATAAAACTATATAGAACTATATTAAACTATTAAAAACTGTCTTAAAGCTATATAAAACTATATAAAACTATATAAAACTGTATAAAACTATATAAAACTCTATAAAACTATATAAAACTATATAAAACTATATAAAACTATATAAAACTATATAAAACTATATAAAACTATATAAAGCTATATTAAACTATATGAAACTATATAAAACAATATTAAACTAATAAAAGTATATAAAAATATATAAAACTATACAACATTACAAAGAACTATATAAAACTTCTTAAAACTATATAAAACAATATAAAACTATATAATACTATAAAAAATTATAAAGAACTATATAAAACTATATAAAACTGTATAAAACTGTATAAAACTATATAAAACTAATAAAACTATATAAAAGTATATAAAACTATATAAAGCAATACAAAATTATAAAGAACTATATAAAGCTACTTAAAACTCTATAAAACTATATAAAACTATATAAAACTATATAAAACCAAGAAAACTATATAAAACTATATAAAACTATATGAAACTATATAAAACTATATAAAACTAATAAAACTATATAAAACTATATAAAACTATACAAAACTATATAAAGTATATAAAACTATATAAAACTAATAAAACTATATAAAGCTATATAAAACTATATAATACTATATAATACTATATAATACTATATAATACTATATAATACTATATAAAACTATATAAAACTATATAAAACTACATAATACTATATAAACCAATATGAAACTATATAAAACTAATAAAACTATATAAAGCTATATAAAACTATATAAAACTATATAAAACTAATAAAACTATATAAAGCTATATAAAACTATATAATACTATACAGTACTATATAATACTCTATAATACTATATAAAACTATATAAAACTATATAAAACTATATAATACTATATAAACCAATATGAAACTATATAAAACTAATAAAACTATATAAAACTATATAAGACTGTATAAAACTATATAAAACTGATAAAACTATATAAAACTATATAGAACTATATTAAACTATTTAAAACTGTATTAAAACTATATAAAACTATATAAAACTATATGAAACTATATAAAACTATATAAAACCATATAAAACTAAAAAAACCATATAAAACTATATAAAACTATATAATACTATATAAAACTATATAAAACTATATAAAACTATATAAAACTATATAATACTAATAAAACTATATAAAACTATATAAAACTATATAATACTATATAGAACTATATTAAAATATTTAAAACTGTATTAAAACTATATAAAACTATATAAAACTATATAAAACTATATAAAACTATATAAAACTAATAAAACTATATAAAACTATATAGAACTATATTAAACTATTAAAAACTGTCTTAAAGCTATATAAAACTATATAAAACTATATAAAACTGTATGAAACTATATTAAACTATATGAACTATATAAAACTATATAAAACTCATAAAAGTATATAAAAATATATGAAACTATACAAAATTACAAAGAACTATATAAAACTACTTAAAATTATATAAAACTATATAAAACTATATAAAACTATACAAAATTATAAAGAACTATATAAAACTATATAAAACTGATTAAAACTATATAAAACTAATAAAACTATATAAAACTATATGGAACCATATTGAACTATTTAAAACTGTATTAAAGCTATATAAAACTATATAAAACTATATGAAACTATATAAAACTATATAAAACTGTATAAAACTATATAAAACTCTATAAAACTAATAAACCTATATAAAACTATATAAAACTATATAATACTATATAAAACTATATAAAACTATATAAAACTATATAAAACTATATAAAACTATACAAAATTATAAAGAACTATATAAAACTATATAAAACTGTATAAAACTATATAAAACTATAAAAACTATATAAAACTATATAGAACTATATTGAACTATTTAAAACTGTATTAAAGCTATATAATACTATATAAAACTATATGAAACTATATAAAACTATATAATACTATATAGAACTATATTAAAATATTTAAAACTGTATCAAAACTATATAAAACTATATAAAACTATATAAAACTATATAAAACTAATAAAACTATATAAAACTATATAGAACTATATTAAACTATTAAAAACTGTCTTAAAGCTATATAAAACTATATAAAACTATATAAAACTGTATAAAACTATATAAAACTCTATAAAACTATATAAAACTATATAAAACTATATAAAACTATATAAAACTATATAAAACTATATGAAACTATATAAAACTATATAAAGCTATATTAAACTATATGAAACTATATAAAACTATATTAAACTAATAAAAGTATATAAAAATATATAAAACTATACAAAATTACAAAGAACTATATAAAACTACTTAAAACTATATAAAACAATATAAAACTATATAATACTATACAAAATTATAAAGAACTATATAAAACTATATAAAACTGTATAAAACTGTATAAAACTATATAAAACTAATAAAACTATATAAAAGTATATAAAACTATATAAAGCAATACAAAATTATAAAGAACTATATAAAACTACTTAAAACTCTATAAAACTATATAAAACTATTTAAAACTATATAAAACCAAGAAAACTATATAAAACTATATAAAACTATATGAAACTATATAAAACTATATAAAACTAATAAAACTATATAAAACTATATAAAACTATATAATACTATATAAAACTATATAAAACTATATAAAACTATATAAAACTATATAAAACTATATAAAACTATATTAAACTATATAAAACTATAAAAAACTAATAAAACTATATAAAACTATATAAAACTATATAAAACTAATAAAACTATATAAAACTATATAAAACTAATAAATCTATATAAAGCTATATAAAACTATATAATTCTATATAAAACCATACAAAACTATATAATACTATATAAAACTATACAAAACTATATAAAGTATATAAAACTATATAAAACTAATAAAACTATATAAAGCTATATAAAACTATATAATACTATATAATACTATATAATACTATATAATACTATATAAAACTATATAAAACTACATAATACTATATAAACCAATATGAAACTATATAAAACTAATAAAACTATATAAAACTATATAAACCTATATAAAACTATAGAAAACTAATAAAACTATATAAAGCTATATAAAACTATATAATACTATATAATACTATATAATACTATATAATACTATATAAAACTATATAAAACTATATAAAACTATATAATACTATATAAACCAATATGAAACTATATAAAACTAATAAAACTATATAAAACTATATAAGACTGTATAAAACTATATAAAACTGATAAAACTATATAAAACTATATAGAACTATGTTAAACTATTTAAAACTGTATTAAAACTATATAAAACTATATAAAACTATATGAAACTATATAAAACTATATAAAACCATATAAAACTAAAAAAACCATATAAAACTATATAAAACTATATAATACTATATAAAACTATATAAAACTATATAAAACTATATAAAACTATATAATACTTATAAAACTATATAAAACTATATAAAACTATATAATACTATATAAAACTATATAAAACTATATAATACTATATAAAACTATATAAAACTATATGAAACTATATAAAACTATATAAAACCATATAAAACTAAATAAAACTGTATAAAACTATATAAAACTATATAATACTATATAAAACTATATAAAACTATATAAAACTATATAAAACTATATAATACTATACAAAATTATAAAGAACTATATAAGACTATATAAAACTGTATAAAACTATATAAAACTGTATAAAACTATATAAAACTCTATAAAACTATATAAAACTATATAAAACTAATAAAACTATATAAAACTATATAGAACTATATTAAACTATTAAAAACTGTCTTATAGCTATATAATACTATATAAAACTATATAAAACTATATAATACTATACAAAATCATAAAGAACTATATAAATCTATATAAAACTATATAAAACTACATAAAACTATACAAAATTATAAAGAACTATATAAAACTATATAAAACTATATAAAACTATATAAAACTATATAAAACTATATAATACTAATAAAACTATATAAAACTATATAAAACTAATAAAAGTATATAAAACTATATGAAACTATATAAAACTATATAAAACCAATAAAACAATATGAAACTATATGAAACTATATGAAACTATATAAAACTATATTAAACTATATAAAACTATATAATACTATATAATACTATATAATACTATATAATACTATATAAAACTATATAAAACTATATTAAACTATATGAAACTATATAAAACTATATAAAACTAATAAAACTATATGAAACTATATAAAACTAATAAAACTATATAAAACTATATAAAACTAAATGAAACTATATAATACTATATAAAACTATCTGAAACTATATAAAACTATGTACAACTATATAAAACTATATACAACTAATAAAACTATATAAAACTATATAAAACTATATAAAACTATACATAATAATAAAGAACTATATAAAACTATATAAAACTGTATAAAACTATATAAAACTAATAAAACGATATAAAACTATGTAGAACTATATTAAACTGTTTAAAACTGTATTAAAGCTATATAAAACTATATAAAACTATATAAAACTATATAAAACTATATAAAACAATATAAAACTATATAATACTAATAAAACTATATAAAACTATATAAAACTATATGAAACTATATAAAACTATATAAAACTATATAAAACTAATAAAACTATATAAACCTATATAAAACTATATAATACTATATAAAACTATATAAAACTATACAAAATTATAAAGAACTACATAAACCTATTTAAAACTATATAAAACTGAATAAAGCTATATAAAAGTATACAAAATTATAAAGAACTATATAAAACTATATAAAACTATACAGAATTATAAAGAACTATATAAACCTATTTAAAAATATATAAAACTATATAAAACTATATAAAACTATACAAAATTATAATGAACTATATAAAACTATTTAAAACTGTATTAAAGCTATATAAGACAATATAAAACTATATGAAACTATATAAAACTATATAAAACTATATAAAACTATATAAAACTATATAAAACTATATAAAACTATATAAAACTATATAAAACTAATAAAACTATATAAACCTATATAAAACTATATAAAACTATATGAAACTATATAATACTATACAAAATTATAGAGAACTGTATAAAACTATATAAAACTAATAAAACTATATAAAACTATACAGAATTATAAAGAACTATATAAACCTATTTAAAAATATATAAAACTATATAAGACTATATAAAACTATACAAAATTATAATGAACTATATAAAACTATGTAAAACTATATGAAACTATATAAAACTATATAAAACTATATAAAACTATATAAAACTATATTAAACTGTATAAAACTATATAAAACTAATAAAACTATATAAAACTATATAAAACTATATAAAACTATATAAAACTATATAAAACTATATTAAACTATATGAAACTATATAAAACTATATAAAACTAATAAAACTATATAAAACTATATAAAACTATATAATACTATATAAAACAATATGAAACTATATAAAACTATATAAAACTATATAAAGCTATATTAAACTATATAAAACTATATAGAACTATATGAAACTATATAAAACTATATAAAACTATATTAAACTATATGAAACTATATAAAACTATATAAAACTAATAAAACTATATAAAACTATATAAAACTATATAATACTATATAAAACAATATGAAACTATATAAAACTATATAAAACTATATAAAACTAATAAAACTATATAAAACTATATATAACTATATAAAACTATATAAAACCATATAAAACTAATAAAACTATATAAAACTATATAAAATTAATAAAACGATATAAAACGATATAAAACGATATAAAACTATATAATACTATATAATAATATATAAAACTATATAAAACTATATAAAACTATATAAAACTATATTAAACTATATAAAACTATATAAAACTATGTAAAACTATATGAAACTATATAAAACTATATAAAACTAATAAAACAATATGAAAGTATATGAAACTATATAAAACTATATTAAACTATATAAAACTATATGAAACTATATAAAACTAAATAAAACTATATAAAACTATATGAAACTATATAAAACTAATAAAATTATATAAAACTATATAAAACTAAATGTAACTACATAATACTATATAGAACTATATGAAACTATATAAAACTATATAAAACTATATAAAACTATATTAAATTATATAAAACTATATAAAACTAATAAAACTATATAAAACTATATAAAACTAATAAAACTATATAAAACTATATAATACTATATGAAACTATATAAAACTATATAAAACTATATTAAACTATATGAAACTATTTAAAACTTTATAAAACTAATAAAACTAATAAATCTATATAAAACTATATAAATCTATATAAAAATAATAAAACTATATAAAACTATATAAAACTATATAATACTATATAAAACAATATGAAACTATATAAAACTAATAAAACTATATAAAACAATATAAAACTATTAAAACTATATAAAGCTACATAAAACTCTATGAAACTATATAAAACTATATAAAACTATATAAAACTATATAAAACTATATAAAACTATATTAAACTATATGAAACTAAATAAAACTATATAAAACTATATAAAACTATACAAAACTATATAAATCGATATAATGCTGTATAATACTATATAAAACTAATAAAACTATATAAAACTATATAGAACTATATTAAACCATTTAAAACTATTTAAAACTATTTAAAACTAATAAAACTATATAAAACTATATAAAAGTATATAAAACTATATAAAACTATATAAAACTATATAAAACTAATAAAACTATATTAACCTATTTAAAAATATATAAAACTATATAAAACTATATAAAACTATACAAAATTATAAAGAACTATATAAAACTATATTAAACTGTATAAAACTATATAAAACTAATAAAACGATATAAAACGATATAAAACTATATAATACTATATAATAATATATAAAACTATGTAAAACTCTATAAAACTATACTAAACTATATAAAACTATATAAAACTATGTAAAACAATTAAAACTATTAAAACTATGTAGAACCACATTAAACTATTTAAAACTGTATTAAAACTATATAAAACTATACAAAACTATATGAAACTATATAAAACTATATAATACTATATAAAACAATATGAAACTATATAAAACTAATAAAACTATATAAAACAATATAAAACTATATAAAACTATATCATACTATATAAAACAATATGAAACTATATAAAACAAATAAAACTATATAAAACTATATAAAAGTATATAAAACTATATAAAACTATATTAAACTATATGAAACTATATAAATCTATCTGAAACTATATAAAACTATATAAATCTATATAAAAATAATAAAACTATATAAAACTATATAAAACTATATAATACTATATAAAACAATATGAAACTATATAAAACTAATAAAACTATATAAAACTATATAAAACTAATAAAACCATATAAAATTATATAAAACTATATGAAACTATATAAAACTATATAAAACTATATAAAACTATATAAAACTATATAAAACTAATAAAACCATATAAACCTATATAAAACTATATAAAACTATATAAAACTATATGAAACTAAATAAAACTATATAAAACTATATAAAACTATATAAAACTAATAAAACTATATAAACCAATATAAAACTATATAAAACTATATAATACTTTACAAAATTATAAAGAACTGTATAAAACTATATAAAACTGTATAAAACTATATAAAACTAATAAAACTATATAAAACTATATAAAACTATATAAAACTATATAAAACTATACAAAATTATAAAGAACTATATAAAACTATTTAAAACTGTATTAAAGCTATTTAAAACTATATAAAATTATATGAAACTATATAAAACTATATAAAACTATATAAAACTATATATAACTATATAAAACTAATAAAACTATATAAAATTATATAAAACTATATGAAACTATATAAAACTATATAAAACTATATAAAACTATATAAAACTATATAAAACTAATAAAACCATATAAACCTATATAAAACTATATAAAACTATATAAAACTATATGAAACTAAATAAAACTATATAAAACTATATAAAACTATATAAAACTAATAAAACTATATAAACCAATATAAAACTATATAAAACTATATAATTCTTTACAAAATTATAAAGAACTGTATAAAACTATATAAAACTGTATAAAACTATATAAAACTAATAAAACTATATAAAACTATACAGAATTATAAAGAACTATATAAACCTATTTAAAAATATATAAAACTATATAAAACTATATAAAACTATACAAAATTATAAAGAACTATATAAAACTGTATAAAACTGTATAAAACTATATAAAACTAATATAACTATATAAAACTATATAGAACTATATTATACTATTTAAAACTGTATTAAAGCTATATAAAACTATATAAAACTATATGAAACTATATAAAACTATATAAAACTATATAAAACTATATAAAACTATATAAAACTATATAAAACTATATAAAACTATATAAAACTATATAAAACTATATAAAACTATATAAAACTAATAAAACTATATAAAACTAATAAAACTATATGAAACTATATAAAACTATATAAAACTAATAAAACTATATAAAACTATATAAAACTAAATGAAACTATATAATACTATATGAAACTATATGAAACTATATAAAACTATGTACAACTATATAAAACTATATTAAACTATATAAAATTATATACAACTAATAAAAGTATATAAAACTATATAAAACTATACATAATTATAAAGAACTATATAAAACTATATAAAACTGTATAAAACTATATAAAACTAATAAAACGATATAAAACTATGTAGAACTATATAAATCTGAATAAAACTATATAAAAGTATACAAAATTATAAAGAACTATATAAAACTATATTAAGCTGTATATAACAATATAAAACTATATAGAACTATATTAAACTATTTAAAACTGTATTAAAGCTATATAAAACTATATTAAACTATATGAAACTATATAAAACTATATAAAACTATATGAAACTATATAAAACTGTATTAAACTATATGAAACTATATAAAACTATATAAAACTAATAAAACTATATAAAACTATATAAAACTATATAATACTATATAAAACTATATAAAACTATACAAAATTATAAAGAACTATATAAACCTATTTAAAACTATATAAAACTATATAAAACTATAGAAAACTAATAAAACTATATAAAACTATATAAAACTAATAAAACTATATAAAACTATATAAAACTAATAAATCTATATAAAGCTATATAAAACTATATAATTCTATATAAAACTATATAAAACTATATAAAACTATATAAAACTATTCAAAACTATATAAAACTATATAAAACTGTATAAAACTATATAAAACTCTATAAAACTAATAAAACTATATAAATCTATATAAAACTATATAATACTATACAAAACTATATAAAACTATATAAAACTATATAAAACTATATAAAACTATATAATACTAATAAAACTATATAAAACTATATAAAAGTATATGAAACTATATAAAACTAATAAAACTATATAAAACTATATGAAACTATATAAAACTATATAAAACTAATAAAACAATATGAAACTATATGAAACTATATAAAACTATATTAAACAATATAAAACTATACAAAATTATAAAGAACTACATAAAACTATATAAAACTGTATAAAACTGTATAAAACTATATAAAACTAATAAAACTATATAAAAGTATATAAAACTATATAAAGCTATACAAAATTATAAAGAACTATATAAAACTACTTAAAACTCTATAAAACTATATAAAACTATATAAAACTATATAAAACCAAGAAAACTATATAAAACTATATAAAACTATATGAAACTATATAAAACTATATAAAACTAATAAAACTATATAAAACTATATAAAAACTATATAATACTATATAAAACTGTATAAAACTATATAAAACTATATAAAACTATATAAAACTATATAAAACTATATAAAACTATATTAAACTATATAAAACTATATAAAACTAATAAAACTATATAAAACTATATAAAACTATAAAACTATATAAAACTATATAAAACTAATAAATCTATATAAAGCTATATAAAACTATATAATTCTATATAAAACTATATAAAACTATATAAAACTATATAAAACTATACAAAACTATATAAAACTATATAAAACTATATAAAACTAATAAAACTATATAAAGCTATATAAAACTATATAATACTATATAATACTATATAATACTATATAAACCAATATGAAACTATATAAAACTAATAAAACTATATAAAACTATATAAAACTATATAAAACTAATAAAACTATATAAAGCTATATAAAACTATATAATACTATATAATACTATATAATACTATATAATACTATATAAAACTATATAAAACTATATAAAACTATATAAAACTATATAATACTATATAAACCAATATGAAACTATATAAAACTAATAAAACTATATAAAACTATATAAGACTGTATAAAACTATATAAAACTAATAAAACTATATAAAACTATATAAAACTATATAAAACTATATAAAACTATATAAAACTATATAAAACTATATAATACTAATAAAACCATATAAAACTATATAAAACTATATGAAACTATATAAAACTAATAAAACTATATAAAACTATATGAAACTATATAAAACTATATAAAACTAATAAAACAATATGAAACTATATGAAACTATATAAAACTATATTAAACAATATAAAACTATACAAAATTATAAAGAACTATATAAAACTATATAAAACTGTATAAAACTGTATAAAACTATATAAAAGTATATAAAACTATATAAAGCTATACAAAATTATAAAGAACTATATAAAACTACTTAAAACTCTATAAAACTATATAAAACTATATAAAACTATATAAAACCAAGAAAACTATATAAAACTATATAAAACTATATGAAACTATATAAAACTAATAAAACTATATAAAGCTATATAAAACTATATAATACTATATAATACTATATAATACTATATAATACTATATAAAACTATATAAAACTATATAAAACTATATAAAACTATATAATACTATATAAAAGTGTATAAAACTATATAAAACTATATAAAACTATACAAAACTATATAAAACTATATAAAACTATATAAAACTAATAAAACTATATAAAGCTATATAAAACTATATAATACTATATAATACTATATAATACTATATAATACTATATAAAACTATATAAAACTATATAAAACTATATAAAACTATATAATAGTATATAAACCAATATGAAACCATATAAAACTAATAAAACTATATAAAACTATATAAGACTGTATAATACTATATAAAACTAATAAAACTATATAAAACTATATAGAACTATATTAAACCATTTAAAACTATTTAAAACTATTTAAAACTAATAAAACTATATAAAACTATATAAAAGTATATAAAACTATATAAAACTATATAAAACTAATAAAACTATATTAACCTATTTAAAAATATATAAAACTATATAAAACTATATAAAACTATACAAAATTATAAAGAACTATATAAAACTATATTAAACTGTATAAAACTATATAAAAATAATATAACTATATAAAACTATATAGAACTATATTAAACTATTTAAAACTGTATTAAAGCTATATAAAACTATATAAAACTTTATGAAACTATATAAAACTATATAAAACTATATAAAACTATATAAAACTATATAAAACTATAAAGAACTATGTAAAACTAATAAAACTATATAAAACTATATAAAACTATATAAAACTATATAAAACTATATAAAACTATATAAAACTATATAAAACTAATAAAACGATATAAAACGATATAAAACGATATAAAACTATATAATACTATATAATAATATATAAAACTATGTAAAACTCTATAAAACTATACTAAACTATATAAAACTATATAAAACTATGTAAAACAATTAAAACTATTAAAACTATGTAGAACCACATTAAACTATTTAAAACTGTATTAAAACTATATAAAACTATACAAAACTATATGAAACTATATAAAACTATATAATACTATATAAAACAATATGAAACTATATAAAACTAATAAAACTATATAAAACAATATAAAACTATATAAAACTATATCATACTATATAAAACAATATGAAACTATATAAAACAAATAAAACTATATAAAACTATATAAAAGTATATAAAACTATATAAAACTATATTAAACTATATGAAACTATATAAATCTATCTGAAACTATATAAAACTATATAAATCTATATAAAAATAATAAAACTATATAAAACTATATAAAACTATATAATACTATATAAAACAATATGAAACTATATAAAACTAATAAAACTATATAAAACTATATAAAACTAATAAAACCATATAAAATTATATAAAACTATATGAAACTATATAAAACTATATAAAACTATATAAAA
Organism: Nomia melanderi; assembly: GCF_051020985.1. Lineage (NCBI taxonomy): Eukaryota > Metazoa > Arthropoda > Insecta > Hymenoptera > Halictidae > Nomia > Nomia melanderi. The sequence goes on along the minus strand of NW_027475666.1, from coordinate 9,897 downwards.
CTATATAAAACTAATAAAACCATATAAACCTATATAAAACTATATAAAACTATATAAAACTATATGAAACTAAATAAAACTATATAAAACTATATAAAACTATATAAAACTAATAAAACTATATAAACCAATATAAAACTATATAAAACTATATAATTCTTTACAAAATTATAAAGAACTGTATAAAACTATATAAAACTGTATAAAACTATATAAAACTAATAAAACTATATAAAACTATACAGAATTATAAAGAACTATATAAACCTATTTAAAAATATATAAAACTATATAAAACTATATAAAACTATACAAAATTATAAAGAACTATATAAAACTGTATAAAACTGTATAAAACTATATAAAACTAATATAACTATATAAAACTATATAGAACTATATTATACTATTTAAAACTGTATTAAAGCTATATAAAACTATATAAAACTATATGAAACTATATAAAACTATATAAAACTATATAAAACTATATAAAACTATATAAAACTATATAAAACTATATAAAACTATATAAAACTATATAAAACTATATAAAACTATATAAAACTAATAAAACTATATAAAAATATATAAAACTATATAAAACTATATAAAACTATATACAACTATATAAAACTATATAAAACCATATAAAACTGTATAAAGCTACATAAAACTAATAAAACTATATAAAACTATATAGAACTATATTAAACTATTTAAAACTATATAAAACTATATAAATACTATATAAAACCATATAAAACTAATAAAAATATATAAAACTATATGAAACTATATAAAACTATATAAAACTATATAAAACTATATAAAACTAATAAAACTATATAAAACTATATAAAACTATATATAACTATATAAAACTATATATAACTATATAAAACTATATAAAACCATATAAAACTAATAAAACTATATAAAAGTATATAAAACTATATAAAATTAATAAAACGATATAAAACTATATAATACTATATAATAATATATAAAACTATATAAAACTATATAAAACTATATAAAACTATATTAAACTATATAAAACTATAAAAAACTATGTAAAACTATTAAAACTATATTAAACTATATTAAACTATATAAAACTAGTATACAACTAATAAAACTATATAAAACTATATAAAACTATATAAAACTATACATAATTATAAAGAACTATATAAAACTATATAAAACTGTATAAAACTATATAAAACTAATGATCGATATAAAACTATGTAGAACTATATTAAACTATTTAAAACTGTATTAAAGCTATATAAAACTATATTAAACTATATGAAACTATATAAAACTATATTAAACTATATGAAACTATATAAAACTATATAAAACTAATAAAACTATATAAAACTATATAAAACTAATAAAACTATATGAAACTATATAAAACTATATAAAACTATACATAATTATAAAGAACTATATAAAACTATATAAAACTGTATAAAACTATATAAAACTAATAAAACGATATAAAACTATGTAGAACTATATAAAACTGAATAAAACTATATAAAAGTATACAAAATTAGAAAAGAACTATATAAAACTATATTAAGCTGTATATAACTATATAAAACTAATAAAACTATATAAAACTATATAGAACTATATTAAACTATTTAAAACTGTATTAAAGCTATATAAAACTATATTAAACTATATGAAACTATATAAAACTATATAAAACTATGTAAAACTATATAAAACTAATAAAACTGTATAAAACTATATAAAACTATATAAAACTAATAAAACTATATAAACCAATATAAAACTATATAAAACTATATATAACTATATAATACTATATAAAACTATATAAAACTATATAATACTATACAAAATTATAGAGAACTGTATAAAACTATATAAAACTAATAAAACTATATAAAACTATACAGAATTATAAAGAACTATATAAACCTATTTAAAAATATATAAAACTATATAAGACTATATAAAACTATACAAAATTATAATGAACTATATAAAACTATATAAAACTATATAAAACTATATAAAACTATATTAAACTATATGAAACTATATAAAACTATATAAAACTAATAAAACTATATAAAACTATATAAAACTATATAATACTATATAAAACAATATGAAACTATATAAAACTATATAAAACTATATAAAGCTATATTAAACGATAGCTTTATATAAAACTATATAAAACTATATAAAACTATATAAAACTATATAAAACTATTCAGAATTATAATGAACTATATAAACCTATTTAAAACTATATAAAACTAATAAAACTATATAAAACTATATAGAACTATATTAAACTATTTTAAACTGTATTAAAGCTATATGAAACTATATAAAACTATATGAAACTATATAAAACCATATAAAACTATATTAAACTATATGAAACTATATAAAACTATATAAAACTATATAAAACTAATAAAACTATATAAAACTATATAAAACTATATAATACTATATAAAACTATATGAAACTATATAAAACTATATAAAACTATATAAAACTATACATAATTATAAAGAACTATATTAAACTATATTAAACTATATAAAACTATATACAACTAATAAAACTATATAAAACTATATAAAACTATATAAAACTATACATAATTATAAAGAACTATATAAAACTATATAAAACTGTATAAAACTATATAAAACTAATGATCGATATAAAACTATGTAGAACTATATTAAACTATTTAAAACTGTATTAAAGCTATATAAAACTATATTAAACTATATGAAACTATATAAAACTATATAAAACTAATAAAACTATATAAAACTATATAAAACTATATAATACTATATAAAACTATATAAAACTATACAAAATTATAAAGAACTATATAAACCTATTTAAAACTATATAAAACTGAGTAAAACTATATAAAAGTATACAAAATTATAATGAACTATATAAAACTATTTAAAACTGTATTAAAGCTATATAAAACAATATAAAACTATATAAAACTATATAAAACTATATAAAACTATATAAAACTATATAAAACTATATAAAACTATATAAAACTATATAAAACTATATAAAACTAATAAAACTATATAAACCTATATAAAACTATATAAAACTATATAAAAATATATAACACTATACAAAATTATAGAGAACTGTATAAAACTATATAAAACTAATAAAACTATATAAAACTATACAGAATTATAAAGAACTATATAAACCTATTTAAAAATATATAAAACTATATAAGACTATATAAAACTATACAAAATTATAATGAACTATATAAAACTATATTAAACTGTATAAAACTATATAAAACTAATAAAACTATATAAAACTATATAAAACTATATAAAACTATATAAAACTATATTAAACTATATGAAACTATATAAAACTATATAAAACTAATAAAACTATATAAAACTATATAAAACTATATAATACTATATAAAACAATATGAAACTATATAAAACTATATAAAACTATATAAAGCTATATTAAACTATAGCTTTATATAAAACTATATAAAACTATATAAAACTATATAAAACTATATAAAACTATTCAGAATTATAATGAACTATATAAACCTATTTAAAACTATATAAAACTAATAAAACTATATAAAACTATATAGAACTATATTAAACTATTTTAAACTGTATTAAAGCTATATGAAACTACATAAAACTATATGAAACTATATAAAACCATATAAAACTATATTAAACTATATGAAACTATATAAAACTATATAAAACTATATAAAACTAATAAAACTATATAAAACTATATAAAACTATATAATACTATATAAAACAATATGAAACTATATAAAACTATATAAAACTATATAAAACTATACATAATTATAAAGAACTATATTAAACTATATTAAACTATATAAAACTATATACAACTAATAAAACTATATAAAACTATATAAAACTATATAAAACTATACATAATTATAAAGAACTATATAAACCTATTTAAAAATATATAAAACTATATAAGACTATATAAAACTATACAAAATTATAATGAACTATATAAAACTATGTAAAACTATATGAAACTATATAAAACTATATAAAACTATATAAAACTATATAAAACTATATTAAACTGTATAAAACTATATAAAACTAATAAAACTATATAAAACTATATAAAACTATATAAAACTATATAAAACTATATAAAACTATATTAAACTATATGAAACTATATAAAACTATATAAAACTAATAAAACTATATAAAACTATATAAAACTATATAATACTATATAAAACAATATGAAACTATATAAAACTATATAAAACTATATAAAGCTATATTAAACTATATAAAACTATATAGAACTATATTAAACTATTTAAAACTGTATTAAACTATATGAAACTCTATAAAACAATATAGAACTATATTAAACTATTATAAACTGTATTAAAGCTATATAAAACTATATAAAACTATATGAAACTATATAAAGCTATATAAAACTATATTAAACTATATGAAACTATATAAAACTATATAAAACTAATAAAACTATATAAAACTATATAAAACTATATAATACTATATAAAACAATATGAAACTATATAAAACTATATAAAACTATATAAAACTATATTAAACTATATAAAACTATATAAAACTATATAAAACTATATAAAACTATATAAAACTATACAGAAATATAAAGAACTATATAAACCGATTTAAAAATATATAAAACTATATAAAACTATATAAAACTATACAAAATTATAAAGAACTATATAAAACTATATTAAACTGTAAAAAACAATATAAAACTAATAAAACTATGTAAAACTATATAGAACTATATTAAACTATTTAAAACTATATAAAACTATATAAAACTATATAAATACTATATAAAACCATATAAAACTAATAAAAATATATAAAACTATATGAAACTATATAAAACTATATAAAACTATATAAAACTATACAGAAATATAAAGAACTATATAAACCGATTTAAAAATATATAAAACTATATAAAACTATATAAAACTATACAAAATTATAAAGAACTATATAAAACTATATTAAACTGTAAAAAACAATATAAAACTAATAAAACTATGTAAAACTATATAGAACTATATTAAACTATTTAAAACTATATAAAACTATATAAAACTATATAAATACTATATAAAACCATATAAAACTAATAAAAATATATAAAACTATATGAAACTATATAAAACTATATAAAACTATATAAAACTAATAAAACTATATAAAACTATATAAAACTATATATAACTATATAAAACTATATAAAACCATATAAAACTAATAAAACTATATAAAACTATATAAAATTAATAAAACGATATAAAACGATATAAAACGATATAAAACTATATAATACTATATAATAATATATAAAACTATATAAAACTATATAAAACTATATAAAACTATATTAAACTATATAAAACTATATAAAACTATGTAAAACTATATGAAACTATATAAAACTATATAAAACTAATAAAACAATATGAAAGTATATGAAACTATATAAAACTATATTAAACTATATAAAACTATATGAAACTATATAAAACTAAATAAAACTATATAAAATTATATGAAACTATATAAAACTAATAAAATTATATAAAACTATATAAAACTAAATGTAACTACATAATACTATATAGAACTATATGAAACTATATAAAACTATATAAAACTATATAAAACTATATTAAACTATATAAAACTATATAAAACTAATAAAAATATAAAACTATATAAAACTATATTAAACTATATAAAACTATATAAAACTATATAAAACTATACAGAAATATAAAGAACTATATAAACCGATTTAAAAATATATAAAACTATATAAAACTATATAAAACTATACAAAATTATAAAGAACTATATAAAACTATATTAAACTGTAAAAAACAATATAAAACTAATAAAACTATGTAAAACTATATAGAACTATATTAAACTATTTAAAACTATATAAAACTATATAAAACTATATAAATACTATATAAAACCATATAAAACTAATAAAAATATATAAAACTATATGAAACTATATAAAACTATATAAAACTATATAAAACTATACAGAAATATAAAGAACTATATAAACCGATTTAAAAATATATAAAACTATATAAAACTATATAAAACTATACAAAATTATAAAGAACTATATAAAACTATATTAAACTGTAAAAAACAATATAAAACTAATAAAACTATGTAAAACTATATAGAACTATATTAAACTATTTAAAACTATATAAAACTATATAAAACTATATAAATACTATATAAAACCATATAAAACTAATAAAAATATATAAAACTATATGAAACTATATAAAACTATATAAAACTATATAAAACTAATAAAACTATATAAAACTATATAAAACTATATATAACTATATAAAACTATATAAAACCATATAAAACTAATAAAACTATATAAAACTATATAAAATTAATAAAACGATATAAAACGATATAAAACGATATAAAACTATATAATACTATATAATAATATATAAAACTATATAAAACTATATAAAACTATATAAAACTATATTAAACTATATAAAACTATATAAAACTATGTAAAACTATATGAAACTATATAAAACTATATAAAACTAATAAAACAATATGAAAGTATATGAAACTATATAAAACTATATTAAACTATATAAAACTATATGAAACTATATAAAACTAAATAAAACTATATAAAATTATATGAAACTATATAAAACTAATAAAATTATATAAAACTATATAAAACTAAATGTAACTACATAATACTATATAGAACTATATGAAACTATATAAAACTATATAAAACTATATAAAACTATATTAAACTATATAAAACTATATAAAACTAATAAAAATATAAAACTATATAAAACTATATAAAACTATATAAAACTATACAAAATTATAATGAACTATATAAAACTATGTAAAACTATATGAAACTATATAAAACTATATAAAACTATATAAAACTATATAAAACTATATTAAACTATATAATACTATATAAAACTATATAAAACTAATAAAACTATATAAAACTATATAAAACTAATAAAACTATATAAAACTATATAATACTATATGAAACTATATAAAACTATATAAAACTATATTAAACTATATGAAACTATTTAAAACTTTATAAAACTAATAAAACTATATAAAACTATATAAGACTATATAATACCACATAAAACAATATGAAACTATATAAAACTATATAAAACTATATAAAACTATATTAAACTATATAAAACTATATAAAACTATTCAGAATTATAATGAACTATATAAACCTATTTAAAACTATATAAAACTAATAAAACTATATAAAACTATATAGAACTATATTAAACTATTTTAAACTGTATTAAAGCTGTATGAAACTATATAAAACTATATGAAACTATATAAAACCATATAAAACTATATTAAACTATATGAAACTATATAAAACTATATAAAACTATATAAAACTAATAAAACTATATAAAACTATATAAAACTATATAATACTATATAAAACAATATGAAACTATATAAAACTATATAAAACTATATAAAACTATACATAATTATAAAGAACTATATTAAACTATATTAAACTATATAAAACTATATACAACGAATAAAACTATATAAAACTATATAAAACTATACATAATTATAAAGAACTATATAAAACTATATAAAACTGTATAAAACTATATAAAACTAATGATCGATATAAAACTATGTAGAACTATATTAAACTATTTAAAACTGTATTAAAGCTATATGAAACTATATTAAACTATATGAAACTATATAAAACTATATTAAACTATATGAAACTATATAAAACTATATAAAACTAATAAAACTATATAAAACTATATAAAACTATATAATACTATATAAAACTATATAAAACTATACAAAATTATAAAGAACTATATAAACCTATTTAAAACTATATAAAACTGAATAAAACTATATAAAAGTATACAAAATTATAATGAACTATATAAAACTATATAAAACTGTATAAAACTATATAAAACTAAAAAACTATATAAAGCTATATAGAACTATACTAAACTATTTAAAACTGTATTAAAGCTATATAAAACTATATAAAACTATATGAAACTATATAAAACTATATAAAACTGTATAAAACTATATAAAACCCTATAAAACTAATAAAACTATATAAAACTATATAAAACTATATAATACTATATAAAACTATATAAAACTATATAATACTATACAAAATCATAAAGAACTATATAAAACTATATAAAACTGTATAAAACTATATAAAACTAATAAAACTAAATAAAACTATATAGAACTATATTAAACTATTTAAAACTGTATTTAAGCAATATAAAACTATATAAAACTATATGAAACTATATAAAACTGTATAAAACTGTATAAAACTATATAAAACTCTATAAAACTAATAAAACTATATAAAACTATATAAAACTATATAATACTATATAAAACTATATAAAACTATATAAAACTATATAAAACTATATAATACTAATAAAACTATATAAAACTATATAAAACTATATAAAACTATATGAAACTATATAAAACTAATAAAAGTATATAAAACTATATGAAACTATATAAAACTATATAAAACCAATAAAACAATATGAAACTATATGAAACTATATGAAACTATATAAAACTATATTAAACTATATAAAACTATATAATACTATATAATACTATATAATACTATATAATACTATATAAAACTATATAAAACTATATTAAACTATATGAAACTATATAAAACTATATAAAACTAATAAAACTATATGAAACTATATAAAACTAATAAAACTATATAAAACTATATAAAACTAAATGAAACTATATAATACTATATAAAACTATCTGAAACTATATAAAACTATGTACAACTATATAAAACTATATACAACTAATAAAAACTATATAAAACTATATAAAACTATATAAAACTATACATAATAATAAAGAACTATATAAAACTATATAAAACTGTATAAAACTATATAAAACTAATAAAACGATACAAAACTATGTAGAACTATATTAAACTATTTAAAACTGTATTAAAGCTATATAAAACTATATAAAACTATATAAAACTATATAAAACAATATAAAACTATATAATACTAATAAAACTATATAAAACTATATAAAACTATATGAAACTATATAAAACTATATAAAACTATATAAAACTAATAAAACTATATAAACCTATATAAAACTATATAATACTATATAAAACTATATAAAACTATTCAAAATTATAAAGAACTATATAAACCTATTTAAAACTATATAAAACTGAATAAAGCTATATAAAAGTATACAAAATTATAAAGAACTATATAAAACTATATTAAGCTGTATAAAACTATATAAAACTAATAAAACTATATAAAACTATATAGAACTATATTAAACTATTTAAAACTGTATTAAAGCTATATAAGACTATATTAAACTATATGAAACTATATAAAACTATATTAAACTATTTAAAACTATATAAAACTATATAAAACTATATAAATACTATATAAAACCATATAAAACTAATAAAAATATATAAAACTATATGAAACTATATAAAACTATATAAAACTATATAAAACTAATAAAACTATATAAAACTATATAAAACTATATATAACTATATAAAACTATATAAAACCATATAAAACTAATA
>NW_027475665.1:0-35935 GCF_051020985.1 Nomia melanderi | reverse complement strand
CCTTATAAAACTATATAAAACTAATAAAACTATATTAAACAATATAAAACTATATAAAACTTAGAAAACTATATAAAACTATATAAAACTATATAAAACTCTATAATACTATATAAAACTACATAAAATTATATACAACTATATAAAACTATATAAAACTATATAAAACTATATAAAACTATATAAAACTATATAAAGCTATATAAAACTATATAAATCTATATAAAAATATGTAAAACTAATAAAGCTATATAAAACTACATAAAACTATATAAAACTATACAATACTATATAAAACTATATAAAACTATATAGAACTATATAAAACTATGTAAAACTATATAAAAGTATATAAATCTATATAAAACTATGTAAAACTAATAAAACTATATAAAACTGCGTAAAACTATATAAATCTATACAAAACTATATAAAACTATATAAAACTATATAAATCAAAATAATTCTATGTAAAATTATGAAAAACTATATAAAACTATATAAAACTATATAAAACTATATAAATCAAAATAATTCTATGTAAAATTATGAAAAACTATATGAAACTATATAAAACTATATAAAACTATATAAAACTATATAAAACTAAGTAAAACTATATAAATCCATACAAAATTATGGAAAGCTATATAAAACACTGTAAAACTACATAAACCAAACAAAACTATAAAAAACTTCATAAAGCTATATAAAACTATATAAAACTAATAAAACTATATAAAAATACATAAAACTATATAAAACTAATAAAACTATATAAAAATACATAAAACTATATAAAACGCTATAAAACTATATAAGACTATATAAAACTATATAAAACTATATAAAGCTATATAAAACCATGTAAAACTATATAAAACTATACAAAACTATATAAAACTATATAAAACTATATAGAACTATATAAAACTATATAAAACTATATAAATCTAAATAATTCTATGTAAAATTATGTAAAACTATATGAAACGATGTAAAACTAATAAAACTATGTAAAACTATATAAAACTATGTAAAACTATATAAAACTATATAAAACTATATAAATCTATATAAAACTATATCAAACTTTATAAAACTATATAAAACTCTATTATAATATATAAAACTACATCAAATTATATAAAACTATATAAAACTATATAAAACTATATAAAACTTTATAAAACTATTTAAAACTATATAAAACTCTATAAAACTATATAAACCTATGTAAAACTCTATAGAACTATATAAAACTATATAAAACTATATAAAACTATATAAAACTCTATAATACTATATAAAACTACATAAAATTATATACAACTATATAAAACTATATAAAACTATATAAATCTATATAAAACTATATAAAACTATATAAAACTCTATAATACTATATAAAACTACATAAAATTATATACAACTATATAAAACTATATAAAACTATATAAAACTATATAAAACTATATAAAACTATATAAAACTATATAAAACTATATAAAACTATATAAAACTATATAAAACTATATAAAACTATGTACATCTAAATAATTCTATGTAAAATTATGTAAATCTATATGAAACGACGTAAAACTTATAAAACTATGTAAAACTATATAAAACTATGTAAAACTATACAAAATTATATAAAACTACTAAAACGATATAAAACTATATAAACCTATGGAAAACTATATAAAACTGTATAAATCTATATAAAACTAATAAAACTATATAAAAATACATAAAACTATATAAAACGATATAAAACAATATAAAACTATATAAAACTATATAAAACTATATAAAGCTATATAAAACCATGTAAAACTATATAAAACTATATACAACTATATAAAACTATATAAAACTATATAAAACTATATAAAACTGTATAAAACTATATAAATCTAAATAATTCTATGTAAAACTATATAAATCTATATAAAACTATGTAAAACTAATAAAACTATATAAAACTACATAAAACTATATAAAACTATACAAATCTATATAAAACTATATAAAACTATATAGAACTATATTAAACTATGTAAAAGTATGTAAAAGTATATAAATCTATATAAAACTATGTAAAACTATATAAAACTATATAAAACTATATAAAACTATATAAAACTTTATAAAACTATTTAAAACTATATAAAACTCTATAAAACTATATAAAACTATATAAACCTATGTAAAACTCTATAGAACTATATAAAACTATATATAACTATATAAAACTATATGAAACTATAAAAAACTAGTAAAACTATATAAATATACATAAAACTACTAAAACTAATAAAACTATATAAATATACATAAAAGTACTAAAACTATATAAAACTATATAAAACTATATAAAACTATGTAAAACTATATAAAACTATATAAAACTAATAAAACTATATACAAATACATAAAACTATATAAAACTATATAAAACTATATAAAACTATATAAAACTATATAAATCTATACAGAATTATGGAAAACTATATAAAACACTGTAAAACTACATAAAACAAACAAAACTATAAAAAACTTCATAAAGCTATATAAAACTATATAAAACTAATAAAACTATATAAAAATACATAAAACTATATAAAACGATATAAAACTATATAAAACTATATAAAACTATATAAAACTATATAAAGCTATATAAAACCATGTAAGATTATATAAAACTATAGAAAACTATATGAAACTATATAAAACTATATAAAACTATATAAATCTAAATAACTCTATGTAAAATTATGTAAAACTATATAAAACCATGTAAAACTACACAAAAGTTCAAAATAATATATATAACTGCATAACACAATGTAAAAGGTGAAATACAATAAAAAAGAATACAAAACAATGTAAAACCGCGTAAAACTACATAATGCTATAGAAACATGTATAATACTACATAAAACTGTATAAAATAACATAGAACTGTAATATACTATACAATGCTGTATAAAACTGTATAAAATTATAGAAAACTCGCATAACACGGATCCAGATAGCCTCCCGGGCCTTGCGGCTAATATGAACGCGTACTAGCATAAACCAAATCCAGATCGCTTATCGGCCTTATGGCAAAGATCGAAGTTTACGTGCATAACACTCATCCGGATCGCTTCTCTTCCTTATGTCTAAGATCAGAGAGTACTCGCATAACACACATCCAGTTCGCTTTTCGGCCTTATGGCTAAGATCAAAGTGTACTCGCATAACACACATCCGTGTCGCATCCCGGCCTTATGGCTAACATCAAAGTGTACTCGCATAAAACATATCCAGATCCCTTCTCGGCCTTTTGGCAAAAATCAAATTGTGCTTGAATAACACAAATCCAGATCGCTCTTCGGCCTTGTGGCTAAGATCAAAGTGATCTCGAATAACCCAAATCCAGATCGCTCCTCTCCTTACGACTAAGATCGAAGCGTACTCGAATAACACAAATCCAGATCGCTTCTCGGCTTTATGGATAAGATCAAAGTGTACTCGCATAACACACATCCAGAACGCTTCTCGGCCCAATTGCTAAGATAAAAGTGTACACGAATAACCCAAATCCAGATCGCTGCTCGGCCGTACGGCTAAGATCAAAGTGTACACGAATAACCCAAATCCAGATCGCTGCTCGGCCGTACGGCTAAGATCAAAGTGTACACGAATAACCCAAATCCAGATCGCTGCTCGTCCGTACGGCTAACATCTAAGCGTAATCGAATAACACACATCCTGATCGCTTCTCGGCCTTATAGCTAATATCAAAGTGTACACACATAATACAGATAGCGGACTATTCTCGGCCTTATGGCTAAGATCAAACTGCAGTCGCATAACACACCTCCAGATAGCTTCTCGGCCTTGAGGCAAAGATCATTGTGTACTCGCATAACACACATCCAGATCGCTTCTCGGATTTATGGCTAAGATAAAAGTGTACTCGAACAACCCAAATCCAAATCGCTTCTCGGATTTATGGCTAAGATCAAAGTGAACTCGCATAACCCAAATCCAGGCCGCTTTTCGTCCTTATGGCTAAGATCGAAGTCTACTCGCATAACACACATCCAGGTCACTACTCGGCATTTGGCTGAGATCAAAGTGTACTCGCATAACCCAAATACAGTTCGCTTTTCAGGCGTATGGCGGTGATCATATGGTACTCGCATAACCAAAACCCAGATCGCTTCTCGGATATATGGCCAAGATCAAAGTGTACTCGAACAACCCAAATCCAGATCGCTTCTCGGCCTTATGGCTAAGATCCGAGTGTACTCGAATAACCTAAATCCGTATCGCTTCTCGGCCTTGTGGCTATGATCAAAGTGAACTTGCATAACACTAAACATCTAGATCGGTTCTCGGCCTTATCGCTAAGATCAAAGTGTACTCGAATCACCCAAATCCAGATCAGTTCTCGGCGTTATGGCTAAGAAAAATGTGTACTCGCATAACACACATCCAGAACGCATCACGGGCATATGGCTAAGATCAAAGTGAGCTGTCATAACACACATCCAGATCGCTTCTCGGTCTTATGGCTAGGATCACACAGTACTCGCATAACGCACATCCAGATCGCTTCTCGGGCGTATGGCTAAGGTCTGGGTGTACTCGCATAACACACAACCAGATCGCTTCTGGGCCTTATGACAAAGATCAAAGCGTACTCGAATAACCCATATCGAGATCGCTGCTCGGCCTTATGGATAATATCAAAGTGTACTCGAAAAACACACATTCAGATCACTTCTCGGCCTTATGGGTAAGATCAAAGTGTAGTCGTATAACTCAAATCCAGATCGCTTCGCGGCCTTATGGCTAATATCAGAGTGTACTCGTATAACCCAAATCCAGATCGCTTCGCGGCCTTATGGCTAATATCAGAGTGTACTCGTATAACCCAAATCCAGATCGCTTCGCGGCCTTATGGCTATGATCAAAGTGTACTCGCATAAGACACAACCAGATCGCTTCTCTTCCTTATCGCTATAATCAAAGTGTACTCGCGTAACACACATCGAGTTCGCTTCTCGGCCTTATGGCTAAGACCAAAGTGTACTCGAATAAGCCATATCCCGATCGCTTCTGTGTCTTATGGCTAATATCAAAGTGTACTCGTATAACCCAATTCCAGATCGCTTCGCGGCCATATGGCTAAGATCAAAGTGTACTCGCATAAGTCACAACCAGATCGCTTCTCTTCCTTATCGCTAATATCAAAGTGTACTTTCATAACACACATATAGAACGCTTCTCGGCCTAATGGCTAAGAACAAGGTGTTCCCGAATAACCCAAATCCAGATCGCTGCTCGTCCGTATGTCAAAGATCCAAGTGTACTCGCATAAACCAAATCCAAATCGATTCTCGTACCCATGACTAATATCAAAGTGTACTCGCATAACACTGATCCAGCTCGCTTCTCGGCTTTATGGCTAAAATCAAAGTGTACTCGTATAACCCAAATCCAGATCGCTTCGCGGCCTTATGGCTAATATCAGAGTGTACTCGTATAACCCAAATCCAGATCGCTTCTCCGCCATATGGCTAAGATCAGAGTGTACACTCATAACACACATCCAGATCGCTTCTCGGCGTAATGGCTAATATCAAAGTGTAGTCGAATAACCCAAATCGAGATCGCTGCTAGACCGTATGGCTAAGATCAAAGTGTACTCGAATAAACCAAATCCAGATCGCTGCTCGGCCTTATGGCGAAGGTCAAAGTGTATTCGAATAACCGAAATCCAGATCGCGTCTTGTCCATATGGCTAAGATCACAGTGTACTCGCATAACACACATACTGATCGCTTCTCTGCCTTATGGTTAAGATCAACGGGTACTCAAATAACTCAAATCAAGATCGCTTCTCTTCCTTCTGGCTACGATCAAAGTGTACCCGCATAACTCACATCCATATCGCATCTCGGTCTTATGTCTAAGATCAACGTGTACTCGAATAACACAAATCCAGGTCGCTGCTCGGCCGTATGGCTAAGATCAAAGTGTGCTCGCATAACACATATCCAGATCGCTCCTCGGCCTTATGGCTAAGATCAAAGTGTACTCGAATAAACCACATCCAGATCGCTTCTCGGCCTTGTGGCTACGATCAAAGTGTACTCGCATAACAAACATCCAGATCGCTTCTCGGCCTCATGGCTAAGTTCAGAGTGTACTCGCATAACACACATCCTGTTCGCTTCTCGGCCTTATGGCTAAGATCAAAGTGCATTCGCATAACACACATCCTGATCGCTTCTCGGCCTTATGGCTAAGATCAGAGTGTACTCGCATAACACACATCCAGCTCGCCCCTCGGCTTTATGGCTAAGATCAAAGTGTACTCGCATAACACATCCTGTTCGCTTCTCGGCCTTATGGCTAAGATCAAAGTGTACTCGAATAACCCAAATCCAGATAGCTTCTCGGCCGTATGGCAAAGATGAGAGTGTACTCGCATAACACACATCCAGATCGCATGTCGGCCTTACGGCTAAGATCAAAGTGTATTCGCATAACACACATCAAGATCTCTTCTCGGCCTTATGGCTAAGATCAAAGTGTACTCGCATAAGACACAACCAGATCGCTTCTCTGCCTTATTTCTATGATTATAGTGTACTCGTGTAACACAGATCCAGATTGCTTCGAGGCTTTATGGCTATGATCAAAGTGTACTCGCATAGCACACATCCAGATCGCTTTTCGGCCTCATGGCTAAGATCAATTTATACTCGCATAACACACATCCAGGTGGCTTCTCGGCCGTATGGCTAAGATCAAAGTGTACTCGAATGACACAAATCCAGATCGCTTCTCGTCCTTATGGCTAAGATCAAAGTGTACTCGCATAACACATCCATTTCGCTTCTCGGCCTTAAGGCTAAGACCAAAGTGTACTCGTATAACACTCGTACAGATCACTTCACGGGCTTATGGCTATGATCAAAGTGTACACGCATATCAGACATCCAGTTCGTTCCTCAGCCTTATGGCTATGACCAAAGTGTACTAGCATAACAAACATCCAGATCGCTTCTCGTCCTTATGGCAAAGATCAAAGTGTATTCATATAACACACATCCATTTCGTATCTCGGCCTTATGGGTAAGATCAAAGTGTAATCGCATAACACACAAACATACCGCTTCTCGGCCTTATGGCCAAGATGAAAGTGTACCCGAAAAACACAATTCCACATCGCTTCTCATACTTATGGCTAAGATCAAAATGTACTCGCATAACACACGTGCAGATTGCTTCTCGGCGTTATGTATAAGATCAATGTGTACTCCGATAAACCAAATCAAGATCGCTTCTCGGCCTTATGGCCAAGATCAAAGTGTACTCGCATAAGACACATCCAGATCGCTTCTCGGCCTTATGACTAAGATCAATGTGTACTCGAATAACCCAAATCCTGATCGCTTCTCGGCCTTATGGGTAAGATCAAAGTGTACACGCATAACACACATCCGTATCGCTTCTCGGCCTTATCGGTAAGATCAAAGTGGACTCGCATAACACACATCCGGATCGCTTCTCGCCCTTATCGGTAAGATCAATGTGTACTCGAATAACTCAAATCCAGATCGCTTCTCGGCCGTATGACTAAGATCAATGTGCACACGCCTAACCCAAAACCAGATAGCTTCTCGGCCTTATGGCTAAGATCAATGTGTAATCGCATAACACACATACAGATCGCTTCCCGGCATTATGGATAAGATCAAATTGTACTCGAATAACCCAAATCCAGATCGCTTTCCGCCCTTATGGTTAAGATCAAGGTATACTCGCATAACACACATCCAGAGCGCTTCTCGGCCTTATGGCTGAGATCAAAGTGTACTCGCATAACACACTTCCAGATCGCTTCTCGTCCTTATGGCTAAGATCAAATTGTACCCGAATAAAAAAAATCCTGATCGCTTCTCGGCCATATGGCTAATATCAAATTGTACACGCATAACACACATCCAGATCGCTTCTCGGCCTTATTAATAAGATCAAAGTGTACTCGAATAACAAAAATCCTGATCGCTTCTCGGCCTTATGGCTAAGATCAAAGTGTACTCGCATGACACACATCCAGATCGCTTCTCGGCCTTACGGCTATCATGAAAGTGTACTCGCATAACACACATCCAGATCGGTTCGCTGCTTTATGGCTAAGATCGAAGTGCACTCGAATAACTCAAATCCAGATCGCTTCTCGGCCTTATGGAAAAGATCAATGTGTACTCGAATAACCGAGATCCATATCGCTTCTCGGCCCTGTGGCTAAGATCAAAGTGTACTGGAGTAACCCATATGCTGATCTCCTCTCGGGCTTATGGCAAAGCATAACCATAAGGCCGAGAAGGGAGATGGATCTGGGTTATTCGAGTACACTTTGATCTTATCCATATGGTCGAGAAGCCACCTGGATATGTGTTATGCGAGTACACTATGAACTTAGCCGTATGGCCGAGAAGCGATCTGGATGTGTGTTATACGAGTACACTTTGAGCTTAGCCATAAGGCCGAGAAGCGATCTGGATATGTGTTATGCGAGTTAACTTCGATCTTTGCAATAAGGCCGAGAAGGGATCTGGATTTGAGTTATGCTAGTACGCATTCATATTAGCCGTAAGGCCCGGGAGGCGATCCGGATCTGTGTTATGCGAGCACACGGTGATATTAACCATAATGCCGAGAAACGATCTGAACCTGTGTTATGCGAGTGTTATATAATTTTATACAGTTTTATACAGTTTTGTATAGTATATTATAGTTCCATATAATTTTATACAGTTTTATACAGTTTTGTATAGTATATTATAGTTCTATATAATTTTATACAGTTTTATACAGTTTTGTATAGTATATTATAGTTCTATATAATTTTATACAGTTTTATATAGTATTATACACGTTTCTAGGGCATCTAGGGTTTTCTATAGTTTTATATAGTTCTATAGAGTTTTATATAGGTGTATATAGTTTTGTTATTTTTTCATAGTTTTATGTAGTTTTATATAGTTTTATAGAGTTTTATATAGTTTTGTATTGTTTTCTTAGTTTTATATACTTTTATATAGTTTTATGTAGTTTTATATAGTTTTATATAGTTTTATATAATTTTATGTAGTTTCATATAGTATTATAGAGCTTTATATAATTTAATATAGTTTTATATACTTTTATATAGTTTTCTTAGTTTTATACAGTTTTAAATTGTTTGATATATTTTTATTAGTTTTATATAGTTTTATAGCGTTTTATATAGATTTATATAGTTTTATTAGCTTTATATAGATTTATATAGTTTTATATAGTTTTATATAATTTTATGTTCTTTTATATATTATTATAGAGTTTTATAAAGTTTTATATAGTTTTATATAGTTTTATATAGTTTTATGTAGTTTTATATAGTTTTATACAGTTTTATATAGTTTTATATAGTTTTATATTGTTTGATATAGTTATATTAGTTTTATATAGTTTTATAGAGTTTTATATAGATTTATATAGTTTTATATAGTTTTATATAGTTTTATATAGTTCTATAGAGTTTTACATAGGTTTATATAGTTTTGTAATTTTTTCATAGTTTTATATAGTTTTATATAGTTTTATAGAGTTTTATATGTTTTATATAGTTTTATACAGTTTTACATAGTTTTATATAGTTTTGTATTGTTTTCTTAGTTTTATATAGTTTTATATAGTTTTATAGAGTTTTATATAGTTTTATATAGTTTTATATAGTTTTAAATAGTTTTATATAGTTTTATATAGTTTTCTTAGTTTTATATAGTTTTATATTGTTTTATATAATTTTATGTAGTCTTATATAGTTTTATATAGTTTTATATAGCTTTATATAGTTTTGTTAATTTTATATAGTTTTATAGAGTTTTATATACTTTTATTAGTTTTATATAGTTTTATATAGTTTTATTAGTTTTATATAGTTTTATATAGTTTTGTTAGTTTTATATAGTTTTATATAGAATCATATAGTTTTATAGACTTTTATATAGTTTTATATAGTTTTAAAGAGTGTTATATAGTTTTAAAGAGTTTTATATAGTTTTATATAGTTTTCTTAGTTTTATATAGTTTTATATAGTTTTCTTAGTTTTATATAGTTTTATATAGTTTTAGGTAGTTTTGTTAGTTTTATATAGTTTTATATAGTTTTATATAGTTTTATATAGTGTTATATAGTTTTATATACTTTTATAAGTTTTAAATCGTTTTATATAGATTTATATAGATTTATATAGTTTTATTATGTTTATATAGTTTTATATTGTTTAATATAGTTTTATTAGTTTTATATAGTCTTATAGAGTTTTATATAGATTTATATAGTTTTATTAGTTTTATATAGTTTTACATAGTTTTATATAGTTTTATATAGTTTTATATAGTTTTATGTAGTTTTATATAGTTTTATTTGTTTTGTATACTTTTATATAGTTTTATTTGTTTTGCATAGTTTTATATAGTTTTATTAGTTTGATATAGCCTTATACACTCTTATATATTTTTATATAGATTCATGTAGTTTTATTAGTTTTATATAGTTTTATATAGTTTTATATAGTTTTATGTAGTTTTATATAGTGTTATACAGTTTTATTAGATTTATACAGTTTTGTATAGTTCTGTATAGTTTTATGTAGTTTTATTAGTTTTATATACTTTTAAAAAGTTTTATATAGTTTTACACAGTTTTATATAGTTTTATTAGTTTTATATAGTTTTATACAGTTTTATAAAGTTTTATATAGTTTTATATAGTTTTATATAGGTTTAAATAGTTTTATATAGTTTTATATAGTTTTATATAGTTTTATATAGTTTTATATAGTTTTATATAGTTTTATATAGCTTCATATAGTTTTATATAGTTTTATGTAGTTTTATATAGTTTTATACAGTTTTATTAGTTTTATACAGTTTTGTATAGTTCTGTATAGTTTTATGTAGTTTTATATAGTTTTATATAGTTTTATATAGTTTTATTAGGTTTATATAGTTTTATATAGTTTTATATAGTTTTATACAGTTTTATATAGCTTTATATAGTTTTATATAGTTTTACACAGATTTATACAGTTTTATACAGTTTTATATACTTTTATATAGTTTTATTTGTTTTGTATAGTTTTACATAGTTTTATTAGTTTGATATAGCCTTATACAGTTTTATATATTTTTATATAGATTCATATAATTTTATTAGTTTTATATAGTTTTATATAGTTTTATATAGTTTTATGTAGTGTTATATAGTTTTATACTGTTTTAGTAGTTTTATACAGTTTTGTATAGTTCTGTATAGTTTTATGTAGTTTTATTAGTATTATATACTTTTAAACAGTTTTATATAGTTTTACACAGTTTTATATAGTTTTATTAGTTTTATATAGTTTTATACAGTTTTATACAGTTTTATATAGTTTTATATAGTTTTATATAGTTTTATACAGTTTCATATAGTTTTACATAGTTTTTCACAGTTTTATATAGTTTTATTAGTTTTATACAGCTTGATATAGTTTTATATAGTTTTATACAGTTTTATTAGTTTGATATAGCCTTATACAGTTTTATATAGATTTATATAGATTCATATAGTTTTATTAGTTTTATATAATTTTATATAGTTTTATATAGTTTTATATAGTTTTATACAGTTTTATATAGTTTTATACAGTTTGATATAGTTTTATATAGCTTTATATAGTTTTATATAGTTTTATATAGTTTTATACAGATTTATACAGTTTTATAAAGTTTTATATACTTTTATATAGTTTTATTTGTTTTGTATAGTTTTATATAGTATTATTAGTTTGATATATCCTTATACAGTTTTATATATTTTTATATAGATTCATATAGTTTTAGTAGTTTTATATAGTTTTATATAGTTTTATATAGTTTTACACAGTTTTATATAGTTTTATTAGTTTTATATAGTCTTATATAGTTTTATATAGTTTTATATAGTTTTATATAGTTTTATTAGTTTTATATAGTTTAATATAGTTTTATATAGTTCTACATAGTTTTATATAGTTTTATATAGTTTTATATAGGTTTATACAGTTTATATAGTTCTGTATAGTTTTATATAGTTTTAATAGTTTTATATAGTTATATACTGTTTTATTACTTTTATATAGTTTTACAATGTTTTATACAGTCTTATATAGTTTTATACAGTTTGATATAGTTTTGTATAGTTTTATACAGTTTTATAAGTTTGATATAGTTTTATATAGTTTTATATAGTTTTATATAGTTTTATATAGTTTTATATAGTTTTATATAGTTTTATATAGTTTTATATAGTTTTATATAATTTTATATAGTTTTGTTAGTTTTATATAGTGTTATATATTTTTATATAGTTTTATATAGTTTTATATAGTTTTATATTGTTTTATATAGTTCTATAGAGTTTTATATAGGTGTATATAGTTTTGTTATTTTTTCATAGTTTTATGTAGTTTTATATAGTTTTATAGAGTTTTATATAGTTTTGTATAGTTTTCCTAGTTTTATATACTTTTATACAGTTTCATGTAGTTTTATATAGTATTGTAGAGTTTTATATAGTTTTATAGAGTTTTATATAGTTTTGTATTGTTTTCTTAGTTTTATATAGTTTTATGTAGTTTTATATAGTTTGATATAGTTTTATATAGTTTTGATAGTTTTTTATCCTTTTATATAGTTTTATATAGTTTGGCTAGTTTTATACATTTTTATATAGTTTTATCAGTTTTATATGCTTTTATATAGTTTTATAGAGTTTTATATAGTTTTATATAGTTTTATATAGTTTTATATAGTTTTATATAGTTTTATAGAGTTTTATATAGTTTTATGTAGTTTTATATAGTTTTATATAGTTTTATATAGTTTTATGCAGTTTTATATAGTTTTATATAGTTTTATATAGTTTTATATAGTTTTATAGAGTTTTATATAGTTTTATATAGTTTTCTATAGTTTTATATAGTTCTATAGAGTTTTATATAGGTGTATATAGTTTTGTTATTTTTTCATAGTTTTATGTAGTTTTATATAGTTTTATAGAGTTTTATATAGTTTTGTATTGTTTTCTTAGTTTTATATACTTTTATATAGTTTTATGTAGTTTTATATAGTTTTATATAGTTTTATATAATTTTATGTAGTTTCATATAGTATTATAGAGCTTTATATAATTTAATATAGTTTTATATACTTTTATATAGTTTTCTTAGTTTTATACAGTTTTAAATTGTTTGATATATTTTTATTAGTTTTACATAGTTTTATAGCGTTTTATATAGATTTATATAGTTTTATTAGCTTTATATAGATTTATATAGTTTTATATAGTTTTATATAATTTTATGTTCTTTTATATATTATTATAGAGTTTTATAAAGTTTTATATAGTTTTATATAGTTTTATATAGTTTTATGTAGTTTTATATAGTTTTATACAGTTTTATATAGTTTTATATAGTTTTATATTGTTTGATATAGTTATATTAGTTTTATATAGTTTTATAGAGTTTTATATAGATTTATATAGTTTTATATAGTTTTATATAGTTTTATATAGTTCTATAGAGTTTTACATAGGTTTATATAGTTTTGTAATTTTTTCATAGTTTTATATAGTTTTATATAGTTTTATAGAGTTTTATATGTTTTATATAGTTTTATACAGTTTTACATAGTTTTATATAGTTTTACATAGTTTTATATAGTTTTCTTAGTTTTATATAGTTTTATATAGTTTTAGGTAGTTTTTTAGTTTTATATAGTTTTATATAGTTTTATATAGTTTTATATAGTGTTATATAGTTTTATATACTTTTATAAGTTTTAAATCGTTTTATATAGATTTATATAGATTTATATAGTTTTATTATGTTTATATAGTTTTATATTGTTTAATATAGTTTTATTAGTTTTATATAGTCTTATAGAGTTTTATATAGATTTATATAGTTTTATGTAGTTTTATATAGTGTTATACAGTTTTATTAGATTTATACAGTTTTGTATAGTTCTGTATAGTTTTAAGTAGTTTTATTAGTTTTATATACTTTTAAAAAGTTTTATATAGTTTTACACAGTTTTATATAGTTTTATTAGTTTTATATAGTTTTATACAGTTTTATAAAGTTTTATATAGTTTTATATAGTTTTATATAGGTTTAAATAGTTTTATATAGTTTTATATAGTTTTATATAGTTTTATATAGTTTTATATAGTTTTATATAGTTTTATATAGCTTTATATAGTTTTATATAGTTTTATGTAGTTTTATATAGTTTTATACAGTTTTATTAGTTTTATACAGTTTTGTATAGTTCTGTATAGTTTTATGTAGTTTTATATAGTTTTATTTAGTTTTATATAGTTTTATTAGGTTTATATAGTTTTATATAGTTTTATTTAGTTTTATACAGTTTTATATAGCTTTATATAGTTTTATATAGTTTTACACAGATTTATACAGTTTTATACAGTTTTATATACTTTTATATAGTTTTATTTGTTTTGTATAGTTTTACATAGTTTTATTAGTTTGATATAGCCTTATACAGTTTTATATATTTTTATATAGATTCATATAATTTTATTAGTTTTATATAGTTTTATATAGTTTTATATAGTTTTATGTAGTGTTATATAGTTTTATACTGTTTTAGTAGTTTTATACAGTTTTGTATAGTTCTGTATAGTTTTATGTAGTTTTATTAGTATTATATACTTTTAAACAGTTTTATATAGTTTTACACAGTTTTTTATAGTTTTATTAGTTTATATAGTTTTATACAGTTTTATACAGTTTTATATAGTTTTATATAGTTTTATATAGTTTTATACAGTTTCATATAGTTTTACATAGTTTTTCACAGTTTTATATAGTTTTATTAGTTTTATACAGCTTGATATAGTTTTATATAGTTTTATACAGTTTTATTAGTTTGATATAGCCTTATACAGTTTTATATAGATTTATATAGATTCATATAGTTTTATTAGTTTTATATAATTTTATATAGTTTTATATAGTTTTATATAGTTTTATACAGTTTTATATAGTTTTATACAGTTTGATATAGTTTTATATAGCTTTATATAGTTTTATATAGTTTTATACAGATTTATACAGTTTTATAAAGTTTTATATACTTTTATATAGTTTTATTTGTTTTGTATAGTTTTATATAGTATTATTAGTTTGATATAGCCTTATACAGTTTTATATATTTTTATATAGATTCATATAGTTTTAGTAGTTTTATATAGTTTTATATAGTTTTATATAGTTTTACACAGTTTTATATAGTTTTATTAGTTTTATATAGTCTTATATAGTTTTATATAGTTTTATATAGTTTTATATAGTTTTATATAGTTTTATTAGTTTTATATAGTTTAATATAGTTTTATATAGTTCTACATAGTTTTTATATAGTTTTATATAGTTTTATATAGGTTTATACAGTTTATATAGTTCTGTATAGTTTTATATAGTTTTAATAGTTTTATATAGTTATATACTGTTTTATTACTTTTATATAGTTTTACAATGTTTTATACAGTCTTATATAGTTTTATACAGTTTGATATAGTTTTGTATAGTTTTATACAGTTTTATTAGTTTGATATAGTTTTATATAGTTTTATATAGTTTTATATAGTTTTATATAGTTTTATATAGTTTTATATAGTTTTATATAGTTTTATATAGTTTTATTAGTTTTATATAGTTTTATATAGTTTTGTTAGTTTTATATAGTTTTATATAGAATCATATAGTTTTATAGACTTTTATATAGTTTTATATAGTTTTAAAGAGTGTTATATAGTTTTAAAGAGTTTTACATAGTTTTATATAGTTTTCTTAGTTTTATATAGTTTTATATAGTTTTAGGTAGTTTTTTTAGTTTTATATAGTTTTATATAGTTTTATATAGTTTTATATAGTGTTATATAGTTTTATATACTTTTATAAGTTTTAAATCGTTTTATATAGATTTATATAGATTTATATAGTTTTATTATGTTTATATAGTTTTATATTGTTTAATATAGTTTTATTAGTTTTATATAGTCTTATAGAGTTTTATATAGATTTATATAGTTTTATGTAGTTTTATATAGTGTTATACAGTTTTATTAGATTTATACAGTTTTGTATAGTTCTGTATAGTTTTATGTAGTTTTATTAGTTTTATATACTTTTAAAAAGTTTTATATAGTTTTACACAGTTTTATATAGTTTTATTAGTTTTATATAGTTTTATACAGTTTTATAAAGTTTTATATAGTTTTATATAGTTTTATATAGGTTTAAATAGTTTTATATAGTTTTATATAGTTTTATATAGTTTTATATAGTTTTATATAGTTTTATATAGTTTTATATAGCTTTATATAGTTTTATATAGTTTTATGTAGTTTTATATAGTTTTATACAGTTTTATTAGTTTTATACAGTTTTGTATAGTTCTGTATAGTTTTATGTAGTTTTATATAGTTTTATTTAGTTTTATATAGTTTTATTAGGTTTATATAGTTTTATATAGTTTTATTTAGTTTTATACAGTTTTATATAGCTTTATATAGTTTTATATAGTTTTACACAGATTTATACAGTTTTATACAGTTTTATATACTTTTATATAGTTTTATTTGTTTTGTATAGTTTTACATAGTTTTATTAGTTTGATATAGCCTTATACAGTTTTATATATTTTTATATAGATTCATATAATTTTATTAGTTTTATATAGTTTTATATAGTTTTATATAGTTTTATGTAGTGTTATATAGTTTTATACTGTTTTAGTAGTTTTATACAGTTTTGTATAGTTCTGTATAGTTTTATGTAGTTTTATTAGTATTATATACTTTTAAACAGTTTTATATAGTTTTACACAGTTTTTTATAGTTTTATTAGTTTTATATAGTTTTATACAGTTTTATACAGTTTTATATAGTTTTATATAGTTTTATATAGTTTTATACAGTTTCATATAGTTTTACATAGTTTTTCACAGTTTTATATAGTTTTATTAGTTTTATACAGCTTGATATAGTTTTATATAGTTTTATACAGTTTTATTAGTTTGATATAGCCTTATACAGTTTTATATAGATTTATATAGATTCATATAGTTTTATTAGTTTTATATAATTTTATATAGTTTTATATAGTTTTATATAGTTTTATACAGTTTTATATAGTTTTATACAGTTTGATATAGTTTTATATAGCTTTATATAGTTTTATATAGTTTTATACAGATTTATACAGTTTTATAAAGTTTTATATACTTTTATATAGTTTTATTTGTTTTGTATAGTTTTATATAGTATTATTAGTTTGATATAGCCTTATACAGTTTTATATATTTTTATATAGATTCATATAGTTTTAGTAGTTTTATATAGTTTTATATAGTTTTATATAGTTTTACACAGTTTTATATAGTTTTATTAGTTTTATATAGTCTTATATAGTTTTATATAGTTTTATATAGTTTTATATAGTTTTATATAGTTTTATATAGTTTTATTAGTTTTATATAGTTTAATATAGTTTTATATAGTTCTACATAGTTTTATATAGTTTTATATAGTTTTATATAGGTTTATACAGTTTATATAGTTCTGTATAGTTTTATATAGTTTTAATAGTTTTATATAGTTATATACTGTTTTATTACTTTTATATAGTTTTACAATGTTTTATACAGTCTTATATAGTTTTATACAGTTTGATATAGTTTTGTATAGTTTTATACAGTTTTATTAGTTTGATATAGTTTTATATAGTTTTATATAGTTTTATATAGTTTTATATAGTTTTATATAGTTTTATATAGTTTTATATAGTTTTATATAGTTTTATATAGTTTTATATAGTTTTATATAGTTTTATATAGTTTTATATAGTTTTATATAGTTTTATATAGTTTTATATAGTTTTATATAGTTTTATATAGTTTTATATAGTTTTATATAGTTTTATATAGTTTTATATAGCTTTATATAGTTTTATATAGTTTTATATAGTTTTATATAGTTTTATATAGTTTTATATAGTTTTATATAGTTTTATATAGCTTTATATAGTTTTATATAGTTTTATGTAGTGTTATATAGTTATATACAGTTTTATTACTTTTATATAGTTTTACAAAGTTTTATACAGTCTTATATAGTTTTATACAGTTTGATATAGTTTTATATAGTTTTATATAGTTTTATATAGTTTTATATAGTTTTATATAGATTTATACAGTTTTATTAGTTTTATACAGTTTTGTATAGTTCTGTATAGTTTTATGTTGTTTTATATAGTTTTATATAGTTTTATATAGTTTTATTAGATTTATATAGTTTTATATAGTTCTACATAGTCTTATATAGTTTTATATAGTTTTATATAGTTTTATACAGTTTATATAGTTCTGTATAGTTTTATATAGTTTTAATAGTTTTATATAGTTATATACGGTTTTATTACTTTTATATAGTTTTACAAAGTTTTATACAGTCTTATATAGTTTTATACAGTTTGATATAGTTTTGTATAGTTTTATACAGTTTTATTAGTTTGATATAGTTTTATATAGTTTTATATAGTTTTATATAGTTTTATATAGTTTTATGTAGATTTATATAGTTTTATATAGTTTTATATAGTTTTATATAGTTTTATATAGTTTTATATAATTTTATACAGTTTTATAAAGTTTTATATAGTTTTATATAGTTTTATATAGTTTTATACAGTTTTATATAGCTTTATATAGTTTTATATAGTTTTACACAGATTTATACAGTTTTATACAGTTTTATATACTTTTATATAGTTTTATTTGTTTTGTATAGTTTTACATAGTTTTATTAGTTTGATATAGCCTTATACAGTTTTATATATTTTTATATAGATTCATATAATTTTATTAGTTTTATATAGTTTTATATAGTTTTATATAGTTTTATGTAGTGTTATATAGTTTTATACTGTTTTAGTAGTTTTATACAGTTTTGTATAGTTCTGTATAGTTTTATGTAGTTTTATTAGTATTATATACTTTTAAACAGTTTTATATAGTTTTACACAGTTTTATATAGTTTTATTAGTTTTATATAGTTTTATACAGTTTTATACAGTTTTATATAGTTTTATATAGTTTTATATAGTTTTATACAGTTTCATATAGTTTTACATAGTTTTTCACAGTTTTATATACTTTTTTTAGTTTTACACAGCTTGATATAGTTTTATATAGTTTTATACAGTTTTATTAGTTTGATATAGCCTTATACAGTTTTATATAGATTTATATAGATTCATATATTTTTATTAGTTTTATATAATTTTATATAGTTTTATATAGTTTTATATAGTTTTATACAGTTTTATATAGTTTTATACAGTTTGATATAGTTTTATATAGCTTTATATAGTTTTATATAGTTTTATACAGATTTATACAGTTTTATAAAGTTTTATATACTTTTATATAGTTTTATTTGTTTTGTATAGTTTTATATAGTATTATTAGTTTGATATAGCCTTATACAGTTTTATATATTTTTATATAGATTCATATAGTTTTAGTAGTTTCATATAGTTTTATATAGTTTTATATAGTTTTACACAGTTTTATATAGTTTTATTAGTTTTATATAGTCTTATATAGTTTTATATAGTTTTATATAGTTTTATATAGTTTTATTAGTTTTATATAGTTTAATATAGTTTTATATAGTTCTACATAGTTTTATATAGTTTTATATAGTTTTATATAGGTTTATACAGTTTATATAGTTCTGTATAGTTTTATATAGTTTTAATAGTTTTATATAGTTATATACTGTTTTATTACTTTTATATAGTTTTACAATGTTTTATACAGTCTTATATAGTTTTATACAGTTTGATATAGTTTTGTATAGTTTTATACAGTTTTATTAGTTTGATATAGTTTTATATAGTTTTATATAGTTTTATATAGTTTTATATAGTTTTATATAGTTTTATATAGTTTTATATAGTTTTATATAGTTTTATATAGTTTTATATAGTTTTATATAGTTTTATATAGTTTTATATAGTTTTATATAGTTTTATATAGTTTTATATAGTTTTATATAGTTTTATATAGTTTTATATAGTTTTATATAGTTTTATATAGTTTTATATAGTTTTATATAGCTTTATATAGTTTTATATAGTTTTATATAGTTTTATATAGTTTTATATAGTTTTATATAGTTTTATATAGTTTTATATAGTTTTATATAGCTTTATATAGTTTTATATAGTTTTATGTAGTGTTATATAGTTATATACAGTTTTATTACTTTTATATAGTTTTACAAAGTTTTATACAGTCTTATATAGTTTTATACAGTTTGATATAGTTTTATATAGTTTTATATAGTTTTATATAGTTTTATATAGTTTTATATAGTTTTATATAGTTTTATACAGTTTTATTAGTTTTATACAGTTTTGTATAGTTCTGTATAGTTTTATGTTGTTTTATATAGTTTTATATAGTTTTATATAGTTTTATTAGATTTATATAGTTTTATATAGTTCTACATAGTCTTATATAGTTTTATATAGTTTTATATAGTTTTATACAGTTTATATAGTTCTGTATAGTTTTATATAGTTTTAATAGTTTTATATAGTTATATACGTACGGTTTTATTACTTTTATATAGTTTTACAAAGTTTTATACAGTCTTATATAGTTTTATACAGTTTGATATAGTTTTGTATAGTTTTATACAGTTTTATATAGTTTTATATAGTTTTATATAGTTTTATATAGTTTTATGTAGTTTTATATAGTTTTATATAGTTTTATATAGTTTTATATAGTTTTATATAGTTTTATATAGTTTTATGTAGTTTTATATTGTTTTATACAGTTTATTAGTTTTATACAGTTTTGTATAGTTCTGTATAGTTTTATTTAGTTTTATATAGTTTTATATAGTTTTATATAGTTTTATTAGTTTTATATAGTTTTATATAGTTCTACATAGTTTTATATAGTTTTATATAGTTTTATATAGTTTTATACAGTTTTATATAGTTCTGTATAGTTTTATATAGTTTTAATAGTTTTATATAGTTTTATATAGTTTTATGTAGTTTTATATAGTGTTATACAGTTTTATAGTTTTATACGGTTTTGTATAGTTTTATATAGTTTTATATAGTTTTATATAGTTTTATATAATTTTATACAGTTTTATAAAGTTTTATATAGTTTTATATAGTTTTATATAGTTTTATATAGTTTTATATAGTTTTATATCGTTTTATGTAGTTTTATATAGTGTTATACAGTTTTATTAGTTTTATACAGTTTTGTATAGTTTTCTATAATTTTATATAGTTTTATATAGTTTTATATAGTTTTATATAGTTTTATATAGTTTTATATAGTTTCATATAGTTTTATATAGTTTTATATAGTTTTATATAGTTTTATATAGTTTTATATAGTTTTATATAGTTTTATTGTTTTGTATAGTTTTATATAGTTTTATTAGTTTGATATAGCCTTATACAGTTTTATATATTTTTATATAGATTCATATAATTTTATTAGTTTTATATAGTTTTATATAGTTTTATATAGTTTTATATAGTTTTATATAGTTTAATATAGTTTTATATAGTTTTATATAATTTTATGTAGTTTTAAATAGTATTATAGACTTTTATATAGCTTTATATAGTTTTATTTAGTTTTATATAGTTTCTTAGTTTTATATAGTTTTATATAGTTTTATATAGTTTTATATAGTTTTATATAGTTTTATATAGTTTTATATAGTTTTATATAGTTTTATATAGTTTTATATAGCTTTATATTGTTTTATATAGTTTTATGTAGTGTTATATAGTTATATACAGTTTTATTACTTTTATATAGTTTTACAAAGTTTTATACAGTCTTATATAGTTTTATACAGTTTGATATAGTTTTATATAGTTTTATACAGTTTTATTAGTTTGATATATTTTTATATAATTTTATATAGTTTTATATAGTTTTATATAGTTTTATATAGTTTTATTTGTTTTGTATACTTTTATATAGTTTTATTTGTTTTGCATAGTTTTATATAGTTTTATTAGTTTGATATAGCCTTATACACTCTTATATATTTTTATATAGATTCATGTAGTTTTATTAGTTTTATATAGTTTTATATAGTTTTATATAGTTTTATGTAGTTTTATATAGTGTTATACAGTTTTATTAGATTTATACAGTTTTGTATAGTTCTGTATAGTTTTATGTAGTTTTATTAGTTTTATATACTTTTAAAAAGTTTTATATAGTTTTACACAGTTTTATATAGTTTTATTAGTTTTATATAGTTTTATACAGTTTTATAAAGTTTTATATAGTTTTATATAGTTTTATATAGGTTTAAATAGTTTTATATAGTTTTATATAGTTTTATATAGTTTTATATAGTTTTATATAGTTTTATATAGTTTTATATAGTTTTATATAGCTTTATATAGTTTTATATAGTTTTATGTAGTTTTATATAGTTTTATACAGTTTTATTAGTTTAATACAGTTTTGTATAGTTCTGTATAGTTTTATCTAGTTTTATATAGTTTTATATAGTTTTATATAGTTTTATTAGGTTTATATAGTTTTATATAGTTCTACATAGTTTTATATAGTTATATATAGTTTTGTATAGTATTATACAGTTTTATATAGTTCTGTATAGTTTTGTATAGTTTTAATAGTTTTATATAGTTTTATATAGTTTTATGTAGTTTTATATAGTCTTATACAGTTTTATTAGTTTTATACAGTTTTGTATAGTTTTATATAGTTTTATATAGTTTTATATAGTTTTATATAATTTTATACAGTTTTATAAAGTTTTATATAGTTTTATATAGTTTTATATAGTTTTATACAGTTTTATATAGCTTTATATAGTTTTATATAGTTTTACACAGATTTATACAGTTTTATACAGTTTTATATACTTTTATATAGTTTTATTTGTTTTGTATAGTTTTACATAGTTTTATTAGTTTGATATAGCCTTATACAGTTTTATATATTTTTATATAGATTCATATAGTTTTAGTAGTTTCATATAGTTTTATATAGTTTTATATAGTTTTACACAGTTTTATATAGTTTTATTAGTTTTATATAGTCTTATATAGTTTTATATAGTTTTATATAGTTTTATATAGTTTTATTAGTTTTATATAGTTTTATATAGTTTTATATAGTTCTACATAGTTTTATATAGTTTTATATAGTTTTATATAGGTTTATACAGTTTATATAGTTCTGTTTAGTTTTATATAGTTTTAATAGTTTTATATAGTTATATACTGTTTTATTACTTTTATATAGTTTTACAATGTTTTATACAGTCTTATATAGTTTTATACAGTTTGATATAGTTTTGTATAGTTTTATACAGTTTTATTAGTTTGATATAGTTTTATATAGTTTTATATAGTTTTATATAGTTTTATATAGTTTTATATAGTTTTATATAGTTTTATATAGTTTTATATAGTTTTATATAGTTTTATATAGTTTTATATAGTTTTATATAGTTTTATATAGTTTTATATAGTTTTATATAGTTTTATATAGTTTTATATAGTTTTATATAGTTTTATATAGTTTTATATAGTTTTATATAGTTTTATATAGTTTTATATAGTTTTATATAGTTTTATATAGTTTTATATAGCTTTATATAGTTTTATATAGTTTTATATAGTTTTATATAGTTTTATATAGTTTTATATAGTTTTATAGTTTTATATAGTTTTATATAGTTTTATTAGTTTTATATAGTTTTATATAGTTCTACATAGTCTTATATAGTTTTATATAGTTTTATATAGTTTTATACAGTTTATATAGTTCTGTATAGTTTTATATAGTTTTAATAGTTTTATATAGTTATATACTGTTTTATTACTTTTATATAGTTTTACAAAGTTTTATACAGTCTTATATAGTTTTATACAGTTTGATATAGTTTTGTATAGTTTTATACAGTTTTATTAGTTTGATATAGTTTTATATAGTTTTATATAGATTTAAATAGTTTTATATAGTTTTATGTAGTTTTATAAAGTTTTATATAGTTTTATATAGATTTATATAGTTTTATATAGTTTTATATAGTTTTATATAGTTTTATATAGTTTTATATAGTTTTATATAGTTTTATATAGATTTATATAGCTTTATATAGTTTTATATAGTTTTATGAGGTGTTATATAGTTATATACAGTTTTATTACTTTTATATAGTTTTACTAAGTTTTATACAGTCTTATATAGTTTTATACAGTTTGATATAGTTTTATATAGTTTTATACAGTTTTATTAGTTTGATATATTTTTATATAATTTTATATAGTTTTATACAGTTTTATATATTTTTATATAGATTGATATAATTTTATTAGTTTTATATAGTTTTATATAGTTTTATATAGTTTTATGAAGTGTTATATAGTTTTATACAGTTTTATTAGTTCTATACAGTTTTGTATAGTTCTGTATAGTTTTATGTAGTATTATTAGTATTATATACTTTTAAACAGTTTTATATAGTTTTACACAGTTTTATATAGTTTTATTAGTTTTATATAGTTTTATACAGTTTTATATAGTTTTATATAGTTTTATATAGTTTTATATAGTTTTATACAGTTTTATATAGTTTTACATAGTTTTTCACAGTTTTATATAGTTTTATTAGTTTTATATAGTTTTATACAGCTTTACATGGTTTTATATAGTTTTATACAGTTTTATTAGTTTTATACAGTTTTATATAGTTTTACACAGTTTTATATAGTTTTATTAGTTTTATATAGTTTTATATAGTTTTATATAGTTTTATATGGTTTTATATAGTTTTATATAGTTTTATTAGTTTTATATAGTTTTATATAGTTACATACAGTTTTATTACTTTTATATAGTTTTACAAAGTTTTATACAGTCTTATATAGTTTTATACAGTTTGATATAGTTTTACAAAGTTTTATACAGTCTTATATAGTTTTATACAGTTTGATATAGTTTTATATAGTTTTATATAGTTTTATATAGTTTTATATAGTTTTATATAGTTTTACATAGATTTATACAGTTTTATACAGTTTTATATACCTTTATATAGTTTTATTTGTTTTGTATAGTTTTATACAGTTTTATTAGTTTGATATAGCCTTATACAGTTTTATATATTTTCATATAGACTCATATAGTTTTATTAGTTTTATATAGTTTTATATAGTTTTATATAGTTTTATATAGTTTTATGTAGTTTTATATAGTTTTATACAGTTTTATTAGTTTTATACAGTTTTGAATAGTTCTGTATAGTTTTATGTAGTTTTATTAGTATTATATACTTTTAAACAGTTTTATATAGTTTAACACAGTTTTATATAGTTTTATTAGTTTTATATAGTTTTATATAGTTTTATATAGTTATATACAGTTTTATTACTTTTATATAGATTTACAAAGTTTTATACAGTCTTATATAGTTTTGTACAGTTTGATATAGTTTTATATAGTTTTATATAGTTTTATATAGTTTTATATAGTTTTATATAGTTTTATATAGTTTTATATAGTTTTATATAGTTTTATATAGTTTTATATAGTTTTATATAGTTTTATATAGTTTTATATAATTTTATTTGTTTTGTATACTTTTATATAATTTTATTTGTTTTGTATAGTTTTATATAGTTTTATTAGTTTGATATAGCCTTATACAGTTTTATATAGATTTATATACATTCATATAGTTTTATTAGTTTCATATAGTTTTATATAGTTTTATATCGTTTTATATAGTTTTATATAGCTTTATGTAGTTTTATTAGTTTTATACAGTTTTATATAGTTTTTATATATTTTATTAGTTTTATATAGTTTTATATAGTTTTATACAGTTTTATATAGTTTTATACAGTTTTATTAGTTTTATACAGTATTGTATAGTTCTGTATAGTTTTATGTAGTTTTATTAGTATTATATACTTTTAAACAGTTTTATATAGTTTTACACAGTTTTATATAGTTTTATTAGTTTTATATAGTATTATATAGTTTTATATAGTTTTATATAGTTTTACACAGTGTTATATAGTTTTATTAGTTTTATATAGTTTTATATAGTTTTATATAGTTTTATATAGTTTTATATAGTTTTATATAGTTTTATATAGTTTTATTAGTTTTATATAGTTTTATATAGTTCTACATAGTTTTATATAGTTCTATATAGTTTTATATAGTTTTATACAGTTTTATATAGTTCTGTATAGTTTTATATAGTTTTAATTGTTTTATGTACTTATATACAGTTTTATTACTTTTATATAGTTTTACAAAGTTTTATACAGTCTAATATAGTTTTATACAGTTTGATATAGTTTTATATAGTTTTATACAGTTTTATTAGTTTGATATAGTTTTATATAGTTTTATATAGTTTTTTATAGTTTTATATAGTTTTATATAGTTTTATATAGTTTTATATAGTTTTATGTAGTTTTATATAGTTTTATATAGCTTTCTATAGTTTTATATAGTTTTACACAGATTTATACAGTTTTATACAGTTTTATATACTTTTATATAGTTTTATTTGTTTTGTATAGTTTTATATAGTATTATTAGTTTGATATAGCCTTATACAGTTTTATATATTTTTATATAGATTCATATAATTTTATTAGTTTTATATAGTTTTATATAGTTTTATATAGTTTTACACAGTTTTATATAGTTTTATTAGTTTTATATAGTTTTATATAGTTTTATATAGTTTTATATAGTTTTATATAGTTTTATGTAGTTTTATATAGTTTTATACAGTTTTATTAGTTTTATACAGTTTTGAATAGTTCTGTATAGTTTTATGTAGTTTTATTAGTATTATATACTTTTAAACAGTTTTATATAGTTTTATTAGTTTTATATAGTTTTATATAGTTTTATATAGTTATATACAGTTTTATTACTTTTATATAGATTTACAAAGTTTTATACAGTCTTATATAGTTTTGTACAGTTTGATATAGTTTTATATAGTTTTATATAGTTTTATATAGTGTTATATAGTTTTATATAGTTTTATATAGTTTTATATAGTTTTATACAGTTTTATATAGTTTTATATAGTTTTATATAGTTTTATATAGTTTTATACAGTTTTATATAGTTTTACATAGTTTTACACAGTTTTATATAGTTTTATTAGTTTTATATAGTTTTATATAGTTTTATATAGTTTTATATAGTTTTACGCAGTTTTATATAGTTTTATTAGTTTTATATAGTTTTATATAGTTTTATATAGTTTTATATGGTTTTATATAGTTTTATATAGTTTTATTAGTTTTATATAGTTTTATATAGTTCTACATAGTTTTATATAGTCTTATATAGCTTTATATAGTTTTATACAGTTTTATATAGTTCTGTATAGTTTTATATAGTTTTAATAGTTTTATATAGTTATATACAGTTTTATTACTTTTATATAGTTTTACAAAGTTTTATACAGTCTTCTATAGTTTTATACAGTTTGATATAGTTTTATATAGTTTTATATAGTTTTATATAGTTTTATATAGTTTTATATAGTTTTATATAGTTTTACACAGATTTATACAGTTTTATACAGTTTTATATACTTTTACATAGTTTTATTTGTTTTGTATAGTTTTATATAGTTTTATTAGTTTGATATAGCCTTATACAGTTTTATATATTTTTATATAGACTCATATAGTTTTATTAGTTTTATATAGTTTTACACAGTTTTATATAGTTTTATTAGTTTTATATAGTTTTATATAGTTTTATATAGTTATATACAGTTTTATTACTTTTATATAGTTTTACAAAGTTTTATACAGTGTTATATAGTTTTGAACAGTTTGATATTGTTTTATATAGTTTTATATAGTTTTATATAGTTTTATATAGTTTTATATAGTTTTATATAGTTTTATATAGTTTTATATAGTTTTATATAATTTTATTTGTTTTGTATACTTTTATATAGTTTTATTTGTTTTGTATAGTTTTATATAGTTTTATTAGTTTGATATAGCCTTATACAGTTTTATATAGATTTATATACATTCATATAGTTTTATTAGTTTCATATAGTTTTATATAGTTTTATATAGTTTTATATAGTTTTATATAGCTTTATGTAGTTTTATTAGTTTTATACAGTTTTATATAGTTTTTATATATTTTATTAGTTTTATATAGTTTTATATAGTTTTATACAGTTTTATATAGTTTTATACAGTTTTATTAGTTTTATACAGTTTTGTATAGTTCTGTATAGTTTTATGTAGTTTTATTAGTATTATATACTTTTAAACAGTTTTATATAGTTTTACACAGTTTTATATAGTTTTATTAGTTTTATATGGTATTATATAGTTTTATATAGTTTTATATAGTTTTACACAGTGTTATATAGTTTTATTAGTTTTATATAGTTTTATATAGTTTTATATAGTTTTATATAGTTTTATATAGTTTTATATAGTTTTATATAGTTTTATTAGTTTTATATAGTTTTATATAGTTCTACATAGTTTTATATAGTTCTATATAGTTTTATATAGTTTTATACAGTTTTATATAGTTCTGTATAGTTTTATATAGTTTTAATTGTTTTATGTACTTATATACAGTTTTATTACTTTTATATAGTTTTACAAAGTTTTATACTGTCTTATATAGTTTTATACAGTTTGATATAGTTTTATATAGTTTTATACAGTTTTATTAGTTTGATATAGTTTTATATAGTTTTATATAGTTTTTTATAGTTTTATATAGTTTTATATAGTTTTATATAGTTTTATATAGTTTTATGTAGTTTTATATAGTTTTATATAGCTTTCTATAGTTTTATATAGTTTTACACAGATTTATACAGTTTTATACAGTTTTATATACTTTTATATAGTTTTTATTTGTTTTGTATAGTTTTATATAGTATTATTAGTTTGATATAGCCTTATACAGTTTTATATATTTTTATATAGATTCATATAATTTTATTAGTTTTATATAGTTTTATATAGTTTTATATAGTTTTATATAGCTTTATGTAGTTTTATTAGTTTTATACAGTTTTATATAGTTTTTATATATTTTATTAGTTTTATATAGTTTTATATAGTTTTATATAGTTTTATATAGTTTTATACAGTTTTGTATAGTTCTGTATAGTTTTATGTAGTTTTATTAGTATTATATACTTTTGAACAGTTTTATATAGTTTTACACAGTTTTATATAGTTTTATTAGTTTTATATAATATTATACAGTTTTATACAGTTTTACTAGTTTAAATGTAGCTTCATATAGTTTTATATAGTTTTATTAGTTTTATATAGTTTGTATAGTTTTGTATAGTTTTATATAGCTTTATACAGTTTTATGTAGTTGTCTATAGATACATATAGTGTTATTAGTTTTATATAGTTATAATAAATTTTTATACAGTTTCATATTGTTTTATATAGTTTTATTAGTTTTATATAGTTTCATACAGTTTTATATAGATTTATATCGATTCATATAGTCTTTTTAGTTTTATATAGCTTTGTATAGTTTTATATAGTTTTATGTAGTTTTATGTAGTTTTTTATAGTTTTATATAGTTTTATTAGTTTTATATAGCTTTACACAGCATTATATAGTTTTATATAGTTTTATATAGTTTTATTAGTTTTATATAGTTTCATACAGTTTTATATAGTTTTATATAGATTCATATAGTTTTATTAGTTTTATACAGTTTTATATAGTTTTATATGGGGTCAAAGTGTTTTATATACTTATATTAGTTTTATATAGTACTATATAGTTCTATATAGTTTTATATAGATTTATATAGTTTTATGTAGTTTTATATAGTTTTATATAGTTATATAGTGTTTGATGTAGTTTCATACAGTGTTATATAGTTTTATACAGTTTTATATAGTATTACATAGATTCATAAAGTTTTATATAGTTTTATAAGGTTTTATATAGTTTTATATAGTTTTATTAGTGTTATATAGCTTTACACAGTTTTATATAGGTTTATATAAATTCATAAAGTTTTATTAGTTTTATTAAGTTTTATTAGTTTTATATAGTTTCGTATAGTTTTATATAGCTTTATACAGTTTTCTATAGGTTTATATAGATTCATGTGGATTTTATATATTTTTATATAGTTTTATATAATTTTATATAGTTTTATACAGTTTTATATTGTTTTATATGGTTTTATATAGTTTTATATAGTTTCATATAGTTTTATATAGTTTTATATAGTTTTATATAGTTTTATATAGTTTTATATAGTTTTATAGAGTTTTATATAGTTTCATATTGTTTGATATAGTTTTATATAGTCTTATA
Source organism: Nomia melanderi (assembly GCF_051020985.1). NCBI lineage: Eukaryota > Metazoa > Arthropoda > Insecta > Hymenoptera > Halictidae > Nomia > Nomia melanderi. The sequence continues at coordinate 5,335 of NW_027475665.1, read as the reverse complement.
TAGTTTTATATAATATTATATGGTTTTATATAGTTTTAAACCGTTTTATAATGTTTTATATAGTTTTATTTGTTTTATATAGTTTAATATAGATTCATATAATTTTATTAGCTTTATATAGTTTCATATAGTTTTATATAGTTTTATATAGTTTTATATAGTTTTATACAGTTTTATATAATTTTATATAGTTTTATGTAGTTTTATATAGTTTTATATAGTTTTATATAGTTTTATATAGTTTTATATAGTTTTATATAGTTTTACATACTTTCATATAGTTTTATTAGCGTTACATAGTTTTATACAGTTTTATATTGGTTTATATAGATTCATACAGTTTTGTATAGTTTTATATAGCTTCATATGGTTCTATATAGTTTTATATAGTTCTATATAGTTTTATTAGTATTATATAGTTCTATATAGTTTTATATAGTTCTATATAGTTTTATTAGTATTATATAGTTCTATATAGTTTTATATAGTTCTATATAATATTATATAATTTTATATAGTTTTATATAGTTTTATATAATTTTATATAGTTTTATATAGTTTTATTAGTTTTATATAGTTTCATACAGTTTCATAAAGTTTTATATAGTTTTATTAGTTTTATATAGTTTCATACAGTTTTATATAGTTTTATATAGATTCATATAGTTTTATTAGTTTTATACAGTTTTATATAGTTTTATATCGGATCATATTGTTTTCTATACTTACATTATTTTTATATAGTACTATATAGTTCTATATAGTTTCATGCAGATTTATATAGTTTTATATAGTTTTATATAGTTTTATTAGTTTTATATAGTTTCATACAGTTTTGTACAGTTTTATATAGATTCATATAGTTTTATTAGTTTTATACAGTTTTATACAGTTTCATACAGTATTATATAGTTTTATACAGTTTTATATAGGTTTATATAGATTCATAAAGTTTTATATAGTTTTATATAGTTTTATATAGTTTTATATATTTTTATATAGTTTTACATAGTTTTGTATAGTTTTACATAGTTTTATTAGTTTTATATAAAACTATATAGTACTATATGAAACTATATAAAACTATATAAAACGATATAAAACTAACAAAACTATATAAAACTATACAAAACTATATAAAACTATATAAAACTACATAAAGCTATACAAAACTATACAAAACTATATAAAACTGTATAAAACTATATATGATTATATAAAACTATATAAAACTATATAAAACTATATAGAACTATGTAAAACTATGTAAAATTAATAAAACTATATGAAAATATACAAGACTATATAAAACTATATTAAAGTATATAAATCTATATACAAATATATAAAACTATATTAAAGTATATAAATCTCTATCCAAATACTTAAAACTACATAAAACGATATTAAACTATATGAAACTATATTGAACTATATAAAACTTTCTAAATCTAATAAAACTATATGAAACTATATAGAACAATATAAAACTATGCATAACTATATAAAACTATATCAAACTGTATTGAACCATATAAATCTATACGAAACTATGTAAAACTATATAAAGCTATATAGAGCTATATAAAACTATGTAAAACTATATAAAACTATATAAAACTATATAAAACTATATAATTCTATACAAAATTATGGGAAACTATATAAAACACTGTAAAACTATATAAAACTAATAAAACTATATAAAAATACATAAAACGATATAAAACTGTATGAAACAAATAAAACTATATAAAACTATATAAAACTATATAAAACTATATGAAACTAATAAAACTATATAAAACTAACAAAACTATATAAAATCTTATAAAACTGGGTAAAACTATATAAAGCTATATAAAACTTTTTAAAATTGTGTAAAACTAATAAAACTATATAAAACTATATAAAAGTATAAAAAACTATATAAATCTATTAAAACTATGTTAAACTATATAAAACGACATAAAATTATATAAGACTATATAAGACTATATAAAACTATATAAAATTATATAAAACTAATAAAACTATATAAAACTATATAAAACTATATAAAACTATATAAGACTATATAAAACTATATAAAACTATGTAAACCTAATAAAACTATACAAAACTATATAAAACAATGTAAAACTATACAAAACTATGTAAAACTATATAAAACTATATAAATCTCTATGAAACTATGTAAAACTAAAAAACTATGTAAAACTACATAAAACTATGTAAAACTATACAAAACTATATAAAACTATATAAAACTATTTAGAACTATATAAAACTATATAAACCTATATAAAACGATATAAAACCATATAAATCTATATAAAACTATGTAAAACTATATAAAACTATATAAAACTATATAAAACTATATAATTCCATACAAAATTATGGAAAACTGTATAAAACACTGTAAAACTATATAAAACTAATAAAACTATATAAAAATACATAAAACTATATAAAACTTTATAAAATTATATAAAACTATATAAAACTGTATGAAACAAATAAAACTATATAAACTATATAAAACTATATAAAACTATATGAAACTAAGAAAACTATATAAAACTAACAAAACTATATAAAATCTTATAAAACTGGGTAAAACTATATAAAGCTATATAAAACTATTTAAAATTGTGTAAAACTAATAAAACTATATAAAACTATATAAAAGTATAAAAAACTATATAAATATATGAAAACAATGTTAAACTATATAAAACGACATAAAATTATATAAGACTATATAAGACTATATAAAACTATATAAAATTATATAAAACTAATAAAACTAATAAAACTAATAAATCTATATAAAACTATATAAAACTATATAAAACTATATAAAACTATATAAAACTATGTAAACCTAATAAAACTATACAAAACTATATAAAACAATGTAAAACTATATAAAACTAATAAAACTATATAAAAATACATAAAAACTATATAAAACTTTATAAAATTATATAAAACTATATAAAACTGTATGAAACAAATAAAACTATATAAAACTATATAAAACTATATAAAACTATATGAAACTAAGAAAACTATATAAAACTAACAAAACTATATAAAATCTTATAAAACTGGGTAAAACTATATAAAGCTATATAAAACTTTTTAAAATTGTGTAAAACTAATAAAACTATATAAAACTATATAAAAGTATAAAAAACTATATAAATATATGAAAACAATGTTAAACTATATAAAACGACATAAAATTATATAAGACTATATAAGACTATATAAAACTATATAAAATTATATAATACTAATAAAACTATATAAAACTGTATAAAAATATATAAGACTATGTAATACTATATAAAACTACATAAAACTATACAAAACTATATAATACTATATCAAACTATATAAAACTTTATAAAACTAAATGAAACTATATAAAACTATGTGAAACTATATAAAACTATATAAAACTAGCAAAACTATATAAAATCTCATAAAACTGGGTAAAACTATAAAAACCTATATAAAATTATTTAAAAATGTGTAAAAATTATACAACTATATAAAACTACGTAATGCTAATAAAACTATATGAAACTATACAAAACTATACAAAACTATATAAAACTAAATAAAACTATGTAAAACTAATAAAACTATATAAAACTATATAAAACTATGTAAAACTAATAAAACTTTATAAAACTATATAAAACTATGTAAAACTATATAAATATATATTAAACTATGTAAAACTATATAAAACTATATAAAACTATATAAAACTATATAAAACTATATAAAACTATGTAAAACTATACAAAACTAAGAAAAACTATATAAAACTATATAAATCTACATAAAAATAAGGAAAACTATATATAACTATACAAAACTATATAAAACTATATAAAATTATATAGAACTATATAAAACTATGTAAAACTATATAAAACTATATAAAACTATATAGAACTATATAAAACTATATAAACCTATATAAAACGATATAAAACTATATGAAACTAAGAAAACTATATAAAACTAACAAAACTATATAAAATCTTATAAAACTGGGTAAAACTATATAAAGCTATATAAAACTATTTAAAATTGTGTAAAACTAATAAAACTATATAAAACTATATAAAAGTATAAAAAACTATATAAATCTATTAAAACTATGTTAAACTATATAAAACGACATAAAATTATATAAGACTATATAAGACTATATAAAACTATATAAAATTATATAAAACTAATAAAACTAATAAAACTAATAAATCTATATAAAACTATATAAAACTATATAAAACTATGTAAACCTAATAAAACTATACAAAAGTATATAAAACAATGTAAAACTATACAAAACTATGTAAAACTATATAAAACTATATAAAACTATATAAATCTCTATGAAACTATGTAAAACTAAAAAACTATATGAAACTACATAAAACTATGTAAAACTATACAAAACTATATAAAACTATATAAAACTACATAGAACTATATAAAACTATATAAACCTATATAAAACGATATAAAACCATATAAATCTATATAAAACTATGTAAAACTATATAAAACTATATAAAACTATATAAAACTATATAATTCCATACAAAATTATGGAAAACTATATAAAACACTGTAAAACTATATAAAACTAATAAAACTATATAAAAATACATAAAACTATATAAAACTGTATAAAATTATATAAAACTATATAAAACTGTATGAAACAAATAAAACTATATAAAACTATATAAAACTATATAAAACTATATGAAACTAAGAAAACTATATAAAACTAACAAAACTATATAAAATCTTATAAAACTGGGTAAAACTATATAAAGCTATATAAAACAATATAAAACTATATAAAACTATATAAATCTATATAAATCTGTATAAAACTATATAAATCTATATAAAACTATGTAAAACTATATAAAACCATGTAAAGGTAATAAAACTATATGAAACTATACAAAACTATATAAAAATATATAAGACTAAGTAAAACTATATAAAACTATATAAATCTATATAAAACTGTATATAACTATATAAATCTATATAAAACTATATAAAACTATGTAAAACTATATAAAACTATACAAAACTAATAAAACTATATAAAACTATATAAAACTATATAAAACTATATAAAACTATATAAAACTATATAAAACAATATAAAACTATATAAAACTATATAAAACTATGTAAACCTAATAAAACTATATAAAACTATATAAAACTATGTAAAACTATATAAAACTGTATAAAAATATATAAGACTATGTAATAGTAT
>NW_027475664.1:0-35937 GCF_051020985.1 Nomia melanderi | reverse complement strand
AACTTTATAAAACTATATAAAACTATATAAAACTATATGAAACTATATAAAACCATATAAAACAATATAAAACTATATAAAACTATATGGAACTATATAAAACTAATAAAACAATATAAAACTATATAAAACTAAATGAAACAATATAATACTATATAAAACTATATAAAACTATATAAAACTAAATGAAACTATATAATACTATATAAAACTATATAAAACTATATAAAACTGTATAAAACTATATTAAACTATATAAATCTATATGAAACTATATAAAACTATATAAAACTATATAAAACTATATGAAACTATATGAAACTAATAAGACAATATAAAGGTATATAAAACTATATAAAACTATATAAATCTATATAAAACTATATAAAACTATATAAAACTATATAAAACTATATAAAACTAATAAAACTATATAAAACTAGAAAAAACTATATGAAACTATATAAAACTATATGAAACTATATAAAACTACATAAAACTATATACAACTATTTAAAACTATATAAAACTATATAAAACTATATAAAACTATATAATACTATATAAAACAACATAAAACTATATGAAAATATATAAAACTATATAAAACTATATAAAACTATATGAAACTATATGAAACTATATGAAACTATATGAAACTATATAAAACTAATAAAACTATATAAAACTATATAGAACTATATTAAACTATTTAAAACTGTATTAAAACTATATAAAACTATATAAAACTATATAAAACTATATGAAACTATATAAAAGTATATAAAACTATATAAAACAATATGAAACTATATAAAACTAATAAAACAATATAAAACTATATAAAACTAAATGAAACTATATAATACTATATAAAACTATATAAAACTATATAAAACTAATGAAACTATATAATACTATATAAAACTATATGAAACTATATAAAACTAAATGAAACTATATAATACTATATAAAACTATATGAAACTATATAAAACTATATAAAACTATATAAAACTATATTAAACTATATAAAACTATATTAAACTATATAAAACTATATGAAACTATATAAAACTATATAAAACTAATAAAACTATATAACACTATATAAAACTATATTAAACTATATAAAATTATATTAAACTATATAAAACTATATGAAACTAAATAAAACTATATAAAACTAATGAAACTATATAATACTATATAAAACTAATAAAACTATATAAAACTATATAAAACTATATAAAACTATGTAAAACTATATGAAACTATATAAAACTATATAAAACTATATAAATCTATATAAAACTATATGAAACTATATAAAACTATATAAAACTAAATGATACTATATAATACTATATAAAACTATATAAAACTGTATAAAACGAAATGAAACTATATAACACTATATAAAACTATATGAAACTATATAAAACTATATGAAACTATATAAAACTATATTAAACTATATGAAACTATATAAAACTATATAAAACTATATAATACTATATAAAACTATATGAAACTATATAAAACTATATAAAACTATATAAAACTAATAAAACTATATAAAACTATATAAAACTATATAAAACTATATGAAGCTATATAAAACTATATAAAACTATATTAAACTATATAAAACTATATGAAACTAAATAAAACTATATAAAACTAATGAAACTATATAATACTATATAAAACTAATAAAACTATATAAAACTATATAAAACTATATAAAACTAAATGAAACTATATAATACTATATAAAACTATATGAAACTATATAAAACTAAATGAAACTATATAATACTATATATAACTATATGAAACTATATAAAACTATATAAAACTATATAAAACTATATTAAACTATATAAAACTATATTAAACTATATAAAAGTATATGAAACTATATAAAACTATATAAAACTAATAAAACTATATAACACTATATAAAACTATATTAAACTATATAAAAACTATATTAAACTATATACAACTATATGAAACTATATAAAACTATATAAAACTAATGAAACTATATAATACTATATAAAACTAATAAAACTATATAAAACAATATGAAACTATATAAAACTATATAAAACTATATGAAACTATATAAAACTATATAAAACTATATAAATCTATATAAAACTATATGAAACTATATAAAACTATATAAAACTAAATGATACTATATAATACTATATTAAAACTATATAAAACTATATAAAACTAAATGAAACTATATAATACTATATAAAACTATATGAAACTATATAAAACTATATAAAACTATATAAAACTATATTAAACTATATAAATCTATATAAAGCTATATGAAACTATATAAAACTTATAAAACAATATAAAACTATATAAAACTAAATGAAACTATATAATACTATATGAAACTATATGAAACTATATAAAACTATATAAAACTATATAAAACTATATAAAACTATATAAAACTATATTAAACTATATAAAACTATATAAAACTATATAAAACTATATAAAACTGTATTAAACTATTTAAAGATAGATAAAACTATATAAAACTATTTAAAACTATATGAAACTATATAAAACTATATAAAACTGTATAAAACTATATAAAACTATACTAAACTATATATAACTATACAATAGTATATAAAACTATATGGAAGTATATAAAACTATATAAAACAAATAAAACTATATGAAGCTATATAAAACTATATAAAACTATATTAAACTATATACAACTCTATAAAACTATATAACACTATGTAAAACTATATAAAACTATATAAAACTATATGAAACTATATAAAACTACTAAAACAATATGAAACTATATAAAACTAAATGAAACTATATAATACTATATAAAACTATATAAAACTATATAAAACTATATAAAACTATATAAAACTAAATGAAACTATATAATACTATATAAAACTATATGAAACTATATAATACTATATAAAACTATATGAAACCATATAAAACTATATGAAACTATGTAAAATAATAAAACTATATAAAACTATATAAAACTATATAAAACTATATAAAACTATATAAAACTATATAAAACTATATAAAACTGTATAAAACTATATAAAACTATACTAAACTATATATAACTATACAATAGTATATAAAACTATATGGAAGTATATAAAACTATATAAAACAAATAAAACTATATGAAGCTATATAAAACTATATAAAACTTTATAAAACTATATAAAACTGTATAAAACTATATAATACTATATAAAACTATATGAAACTATATAGAACTATATAAAACTATATAATACTAATAAAACTGTATAAAACTATATAATACTATATAAAACTATATAAAACTATATAAAACTATATAAAACTATATAAAACTATATAAAACTATATAAAACTGTATAAAACTATATAAAACTATATGAAACTATATAAAACTATTTAAACTATATAAAACTATATAAAACTATATGAAACTATATGAAACTATATAAAACTATATAAAACTATATAAAACTAATAAAACTATATAAAACTATATAAAACTATATAAAACTATATAAAACTATATAAAACTATATAAAACTATATGAAACTATATAAAACTATATAAAACTATATAAAACTATATGAAACTATATAAAACTAATAAAACAATATAAAACTATATAAAACTATATAAAACTATATAAAACTATATAGAACTATATAAAACTATATAATACTAATAAAACTGTATAAAACTATATAATACTATATAAAACTATATGAAACTATATAAAAGTATATAAAACTATATGAAATTATATAAAACTATATAAAACTATATAAAACTATATAAAACTATATAAAACTATATAAAACTGTATAAAACTATATAAAACTATACTAAACTATATATAACTATACAATAGTATATAAAACTATATGGAAGTATATAAAACTATATAAAACAAATAAAACTATATGAAGCTATATAAAACTATATAAAACTATATTAAACTATATACAACTCTATAAAACTATATAACACTATGTAAAACTATATAAAACTATATAAAACTATATAAAACTAAATAAAACTATATGAAACTATATAAATCCATATGAAACTATATAAAACTATATAAAACTATATAAAACTATATGAAACTATATAAAACTAATAAAACAATATAAAACTATATAAAACTAAATGAAACTATATGAAACTATATAAAACTATATGAAACTATATAAAACTATATAAAACTAATAAAACTATATAAACCTATATAAAACGATATGAAACTAATAAAACTATATGAAACTATATAGAACTATATAAAACTATATAAAACTAAATGAAACTATATAATACTATATAAAACCATATAAAACTGTATAAAACTAAATGAAACTATATAATACTATATAAATCTATATGAAACTATAGAAAACTATATAAAACTATATAAAACTATATTAAACTATATAAAACTATATAAAACTATATAAAACTATATAAAACTATATGAAACTATATATAACTATATAAAACTATATAAAACGATATGGAACTATATAAAACTATATAAAACTATATAAAACAATATGAAACTATATAAAACTTTATATAACTATATAAAACTATATAAAACTATATGAAACTATATAAAACCATATAAAACAATATAAAACTATATAAAACTATATGGAACTATATAAAACTAATAAAACAATATAAAACTATATAAAACTAAATGAAACAATATAATACTATATAAAACTATATAAAACTATATAAAACTAAATGAAACTATATAATACTATATAAAACTATATAAAACTATATAAAACTGTATAAAACTATATTAAACTATATAAATCTATATGAAACTATATAAAACTATATAAAACTATATAAAACTATATGAAACTATATGAAACTAATAAGACAATATAAAGGTATATAAAACTATATAAAACTATATAAATCTATATAAAACTATATAAAACTATATAAAACTATATAAAACTATATAAAACTAATAAAACTATATAAAACTAGAAAAAACTATATGAAACTATATAAAACTATATGAAACTATATAAAACTACATAAAACTATATACAACTATTTAAAACTATATAAAACTATATAAAACTATATAAAACTATATAATACTATATAAAACAACATAAAACTATATGAAAATATATAAAACTATATAAAACTATATAAAACTATATGAAACTATATGAAACTATATGAAACTATATAAAACTAATAAAACTATATAAAACAATATAGAACTATATTAAACTATTTAAAACTGTATTAAAACTATATAAAACTATATAAAACTATATAAAACTATATGAAACTATATAAAAGTATATAAAACTATATAAAACAATATGAAACTATATAAAACTAATAAAACAATATAAAACTATATAAAACTAAATGAAACTATATAATACTATATAAAACTATATAAAACTATATAAAACTAATGAAACTATATAATACTATATAAAACTATATGAAACTATATAAAACTAAATGAAACTATATAATACTATATAAAACTATATGAAACTATATAAAACTATATAAAACTATATAAAACTATATTAAACTATATAAAACTATATTAAACTATATAAAACTATATGAAACTATATAAAACTATATAAAACTAATAAAACTATATAACACTATATAAAACTATATTAAACTATATAAAATTATATTAAACTATATAAAACTATATGAAACTAAATAAAACTATATAAATCTAATGAAACTATATAATACTATATAAAACTAATAAAACTATATAAAACTATATAAAACTATATAAAACTATGTAAAACTATATGAAACTATATAAAACTATATAAAACTATATAAATCTATATAAAACTATATGAAACTATATAAAACTATATAAAACTAAATGATACTATATAATACTATATAAAACTATATAAAACTGTATAAAACGAAATGAAACTATATAACACTATATAAAACTATATGAAACTATATAAAACTATATGAAACTATATAAAACTATATTAAACTATATGAAACTATATAAAACTATATAAAACTATATAATACTATATAAAACTACATGAAACTATATAAAACTATATAAAACTATATAAAACTATATAAAACTATATAAAACTATATTAAACTATTTAAAGATAGATAAAACTATATAAAACTATTTAAAACTATATGAAACTATATAAATCTATATAAATCTAATAAAACTATATGAAACTATATAAAACTATATAAAACTATATAAAACTACATGAAACTATATAAAACTATATAAAACTATATAAAACTAATAAAACTATATAAAACTATATAAAACTATATAAAACTAATAAAACTATATAAAACTATATAAAAATATATAAAACTATTTGAAACTATATAAAACTATATAAAAATATATAAAATTATATGAAACTATATAAAACTAATGAAACAATATAAAAGTATATAAAACTATATAAAACTATGTAAAACTATATGAAACTATATAAAACTATATAAAACTATATAAAACTATATAAAACTATATAATACTATATAAAACTATATGAAACTATATAAAACTATATAAAACTATATAAAACTATATAAAACTAATAAAACTATATAAAACTATATAAAACTAATAAAACTATGTGAAACTATATAGAACTATATAAAAATATAATACCATATTAAACTACATAAAACAATATAAAATTATATAAGACTATATAAAACTATATATAACTGTATTAAACTAATTAGACTGTATAAAACTATATAATACTATATAAAACTATATAAAACTATATAGAAATATATTAAACTATTTAAAACTGTATTAAAACTATATAAAACTATATAAAACTATATGAAACTATATAAAACTAATAAAACAATATAAAAGTATATAAAACTATATAAAACTATATAAAACTATATAAAACTATATGAAACTATATAAAACTAATAACACTATATAAACCTATATAAAACGATATGAAACTAATAAAACTATATGAAACTATATAGAACTATATAAAACTATATAAAACTATATGAAACTATATAAAACTATATAAAACTATATAAAACTATATAAAACTATATAAAACTATATAAAACTATATGAAACTATATAAAACTAATAAAACAATATAAAACTATATAAAACTAAATGAAACTATATAATACTATATAAAACTATATAAAACTATACAAAACTAATTGAAACTATATAATAATATATAACACTATATGAAACTATATAAAACTATATAATACTATATAAAACTAATAAAACTATATAAAACTATATAAAACTATATAAAACTATATGAAACTATATGAAACTATATAAAACTATATAAAACGATATGAAACTATATAAAACTATATAAAACTATATTAAACTATATAAAACTAAATAAAACTAAATGAAACTATATAAAACTATAAAAAATTAATTGAAACTATATAATACTATATAAAACTATATAAAACCATATAAAACTAATAAAACTATATAAAACTATATAAAACTATATAAAACTTTATGAAACTATATAAAACTATAAAAAACTATATAAAACGATATGAAACTATATAAAACTATATAAAACTATATAAAACTATATAAAACTATATGAAACTATATAAATCCATATGAAACTATATAAAACTATATAAAACTATATAAAACTATATGAAACTATATAAAACTAATAAAACAATATAAAACTATATAAAACTAAATGAAACTATATGAAACTATATAAAACTATATGAAACTATATAAAACTATATAAAACTAATAAAACTATATAAACCTATATAAAACGATATGAAACTAATAAAACTATATGAAACTATATAGAACTATATAAAACTATATAAAACTAAATGAAACTATATAATACTATATAAAACCATATAAAACTGTATAAAACTAAATGAAACTATATAATACTATATAAATCTATATGAAACTATAGAAAACTATATAAAACTATATAAAACTATATTAAACTATATAAAACTATATAAAACTATATAAAACTATATAAAACTATATGAAACTATATATAACTATATAAAACTATATAAAACGATATGGAACTATATAAAACTATATAAAACTATATAAAACAATATGAAACTATATAAAACTTTATAAAACTATATAAAACTATATAAAACTATATGAAACTATATAAAACCATATAAAACAATATAAAACTATATAAAACTATATGGAACTATATAAAACTAATAAAACAATATAAAACTATATAAAACTAAATGAAACAATATAATACTATATAAAACTATATAAAACTATATAAAACTAAATGAAACTATATAATACTATATAAAACTATATAAAACTATATAAAACTGTATAAAACTATATTAAACTATATAAATCTATATGAAACTATATAAAACTATATAAAACTATATAAAACTATATGAAACTATATGAAACTAATAAGACAATATAAAGGTATATAAAACTATATAAAACTATATAAATCTATATAAAACTATATAAAACTATATAAAACTATATAAAACTATATAAAACTAATAAAACTATATAAAACTAGAAAAAACTATATGAAACTATATAAAACTATATGAAACTATATAAAACTACATAAAACTATATACAACTATTTAAAACTATATAAAACTATATAAAACTATATAAAACTATATAATACTATATAAAACAACATAAAACTATATGAAAATATATAAAACTATATAAAACTATATAAAACTATATGAAACTATATGAAACTATATGAAACTATATGAAACTATATAAAACTAATAAAACTATATAAAACTATATAGAACTATATTAAACTATTTAAAACTGTATTAAAACTATATAAAACTATATAAAACTATATAAAACTATATGAAACTATATAAAAGTATATAAAACTATATAAAACAATATGAAACTATATAAAACTAATAAAACAATATAAAACTATATAAAACTAAATGAAACTATATAATACTATATAAAACTATATAAAACTATATAAAACTAATGAAACTATATAATACTATATAAAACTATATGAAACTATATAAAACTAAATGAAACTATATAATACTATATAAAACTATATGAAACTATATAAAACTATATAAAACTATATAAAACTATATTAAACTATATAAAACTATATTAAACTATATAAAACTATATGAAACTATATAAAACTATATAAAACTAATAAAACTATATAACACTATATAAAACTATATTAAACTATATAAAATTATATTAAACTATATAAAACTATATGAAACTAAATAAAACTATATAAAACTAATGAAACTATATAATACTATATAAAACTAATAAAACTATATAAAACTATATAAAACTATATAAAACTATGTAAAACTATATGAAACTATATAAAACTATATAAAACTATATAAATCTATATAAAACTATATGAAACTATATAAAACTATATAAAACTAAATGATACTATATAATACTATATAAAACTATATAAAACTGTATAAAACGAAATGAAACTATATAACACTATATAAAACTATATGAAACTATATAAAACTATATGAAACTATATAAAACTATATTAAACTATATGAAACTATATAAAACTATATAAAACTATATAATACTATATAAAACTACATGAAACTATATAAAACTATATAAAACTATATAAAACTAATAAAACTATATAAAACTATATAAAACTATATAAAACTATATGAAGCTATATAAAACTATATAAAACTATATTAAACTATATAAAACTATATGAAACTAAATAAAACTATATAAAACTAATGAAACTATATAATACTATATAAAACTAATAAAACTATATAAAACTATATAAAACTATATAAAACTAAATGAAACTATATAATACTATATAAAACTATATGAAACTATATAAAACTAAATGAAACTATATAATACTATATATAACTATATGAAACTATATAAAACTATATAAAACTATATAAAACTATATTAAACTATATAAAACTATATTAAACTATATAAAAGTATATGAAACTATATAAAACTATATAAAACTAATAAAACTATATAACACTATATAAAACTATATTAAACTATATAAAACTATATTAAACTATATACAACTATATGAAACTATATAAAACTATATAAAACTAATGAAACTATATAATACTATATAAAACTAATAAAACTATATAAAACAATATGAAACTATATAAAACTATATAAAACTATATGAAACTATATAAAACTATATAAAACTATATAAATCTATATAAAACTATATGAAACTATATAAAACTATATAAAACTAAATGATACTATATAATACTATATAAAACTATATAAAACTATATAAAACTAAATGAAACTATATAATACTATATAAAACTATATGAAACTATATAAAACTATATAAAACTATATAAAACTATATTAAACTATATAAATCTATATAAAGCTATATGAAACTATATAAAACTTATAAAACAATATAAAACTATATAAAACTAAATGAAACTATATAATACTATATGAAACTATATGAAACTATATAAAACTATATGAAACTATATAAAACTATATAAAACTATATAAAACTATATTAAACTATATAAAACTATATAAAACTATATAAAACTATATAAAACTGTATTAAACTATTTAAAGATAGATAAAACTATATAAAACTATTTAAAACTATATGAAACTATATAAAACTATATAAAACTGTATAAAACTATATAAAACTATACTAAACTATATATAACTATACAATAGTATATAAAACTATATGGAAGTATATAAAACTATATAAAACAAATAAAACTATATGAAGCTATATAAAACTATATAAAACTATATTAAACTATATACAACTCTATAAAACTATATAACACTATGTAAAACTATATAAAACTATATAAAACTATATGAAACTATATAAAACTACTAAAACAATATGAAACTATATAAAACTAAATGAAACTATATAAAACTATATAAAACTATATAAAACTATATGAAACTATATAAAACTAATAAAACAATATAAAACTATATAAAACTATATAAAACTATATAAAACTATATAGAACTATATAAAACTATATAATACTAATAAAACTGTATAAAACTATATAATACTATATAAAACTATATGAAACTATATAAAAGTATATAAAACTATATGAAATTATATAAAACTATATAAAACTATATAAAACTATATAAAACTATATAAAACTATATAAAACTGTATAAAACTATATAAAACTATACTAAACTATATATAACTATACAATAGTATATAAAACTATATGGAAGTATATAAAACTATATAAAACAAATAAAACTATATGAAGCTATATAAAACTATATAAAACTATATTAAACTATATACAACTCTATAAAACTATATAACACTATG
Organism: Nomia melanderi; assembly: GCF_051020985.1. NCBI lineage: Eukaryota > Metazoa > Arthropoda > Insecta > Hymenoptera > Halictidae > Nomia > Nomia melanderi. The sequence goes on along the minus strand of NW_027475664.1, from coordinate 24,372 downwards.
TAAAACTATATAAAACTATATAAAACTATATAAAACTAAATAAAACTATATAAAACTGTATAAAACTATATAATACTATATAAAACTATATGAAACTATATAAAACTATATAAAACTATATAAAACTAATAAAACTATATAAAACTATATAAAACTATATAAAACTATATAAAACTATATAAAACTATATGAAACTATATAAAACTATATAAAACTATATAAAACTATATGAAACTATATAAAACTAATAAAACAATATAAAACTATATAAAACTATATAGAACTATATAAAACTATATAATACTAATAAAACTGTATAAAACTATATAATACTATATAAAACTATATGAAACTATATAAAAGTATATAAAACTATATGAAATTATATAAAACTATATAAAACTATATAAAAGTATATAAAACTATATTAAACTATTTAAAGCTATATAAAACTATATAAAACTATTTAAAACTATATGAAACTATATAAAACTATATAAAACTATAAAAAATTATATAAAACTATATAAAACAAATCAAACTATATAAAACTATATAAAACTATATAATACTATATAAAACTATATGAGAATATATTAAACTGTATAAAACTATATAAAACTTTATAAAACTATATAAAACTATATAAAACTGTATAAAACTATATGAAACTATATAAAACTATATAAAACTATATAAAACTATATAAAACTACATGAAACTATATAAAACTATATATAACTATATAAAAAAATATGAAAATATATAAAACTAATAAAACAATATGAAACTATATAAAACTAAATGAATCTATATAATACTATATAAAACTATATAAAACTATATAAAACAAATAAAACTATATGAAGCTATATAAAACTATACAAAACTATATTATACTATATACAACTCTATAAAACTATATAACACTATGTAAAACTATATAAAACTATATAAAACTATATAAAACTATATAAAACTGTATAAAACTATATAATACTATATAAAACTATATGAAACTATATAGAACTATATAAAACTATATAATACTAATAAAACTGTATAAAACTATATAATACTATATAAAACTATGTAAAACTATATGAAACTATATAAAACTATATAGAACTATATAAAACTATATAAAACTATATAAAACTATATAAATCTATATAAAATTATATAGAACTATATAAAAGTTTTTAAAACCGTATAAAACTATATAAAACTATATAGCACTGTATAAAACTAATAGGACTGTATAAAACTATATAATACTATATAAAACTATATAAATCTATATAAATCTAATAAAACTATATGAAACTATATAAAACTATATAAAACTATATAAAACTATATGGAACTATATAAAACTATATAAAAACATATAAAACTATATAAAACTATATAAAACTATATAAAACTGTATAAAACTATATAAAACTATACTAAACTATATATAACTATACAATAGTATATAAAACTATATGGAAGTATATAAAACTATATAAAACAAATAAAACTATATGAAGCTATATAAAACTATATAAAACTATACTAAACTATATACAACTCTATAAAACTATATAACACTATGTAAAACTATATAAAACTATATAAAACTATATAAAACTATATAAAACTGTATAAAACTATATAATACTATATAAAACTATATGAAACTATATAGAACTATATAAAACTATATAATACTAATAAAACTGTATAAAACTATATAATAATATATAAAACTATATAAAACTATATAAATCTATATAAAATTATATAGAACTATATAAAAGTTTTTAAAACCGTATAAAACTATATAAAACTATATAGCACTATATAAAACTAATAGGACTGTATAAAACTATATAATACTATATAAAACTATATAAATCTATATAAGTCTAATAAAACTATATGAAACTATATAAAACTATATAAAACTATATAAAACTATATGGAACTATATAAAACTATATAAAACCATATAAAACTATATTAAACTATATAAAACTATATAAAACTATATAAAACTATATGAAACTATATGAAACTATATAAAACTATTTGAAACTATATAGAACTATATAAAACTTTATAATACTAATAAAACTGTATGAAAGTATATAATACTATATAATACTATATAAAACTATATGAAAATATATTAATCTGTATAAAACTATATAAAACTATACAAAACTATATGAAACTATATAAAACTATATAAAACTATATAAAACTATATGAAACTATATAAAACTAATAAAACTATATAAAACTATATAAAGCTATATAAAACTATATAAAACTATAGAAAACTATATAAAACTATATAAAACTATTTAGAACTGTATAAAACTATATAATACTAATAAAACTGTATAAAACTATATAATACTATATAAAACTATACGAAACTATATAAAAGTATATAAAACTATATGAAATTATATAAAACTATATAAAACTATATAAAACTATATAAAACTATATTAAACTATTTAAAACTATATAAAACTATATAAAACTATTTAAAACTATATGAAACTATATAAAACTATATAAAACTATAAAAAATTGTATAAAACTATATAAAACAAATCAAACTATATAAAACTATATAAAACTATATAAAAAAATATGAAAATATATAAAACTAATAAAACAATATGAAACTATATAAAACTAAATGAATCTATATAATACTATATAAAACTATATAAAACTATATAAAACTATATAAAACTATATAAAACTAAATGAAACAATATAATACTATATAAAACTATATGAAACTATATAATACTATATAAAACTATATGAAACCATATAAAACTATATGAAACTATGTAAAATAATAAAACTATATAAAACTATATAAAACTATATAAAACTATATAAAACTATATAAAACTGTATAAAACTATATAAAACTATACTAAACTATATATAACTATACAATAGTATATAAAACTATATGGAAGTATATAAAACTATATAAAACAAATAAAACTATATGAAGCTATATAAAACTATACAAAAATATATAAAACTATATACAACTATATAATACTATATAAAACTATACGAAACTATATAAAACTATATAAATCTATATAAAACTATATAAAACTATATGAAACAATATAAAACTAATAAAACAATATAAAACTATATAAAACTAAATGAAACTATATAAAACTATATAAAACTATATAAAACTATATAATATTATATAATACTATATAAAACTATATGAAAATATATTAATCTGTATAAAACTATATAAAACTATACAAAACTATATGAAACTATATAAAACTATATAAAACTATATAAAACTATATGAAACTATATAAAACTAATAAAACAATATAAAACTATATAAAGCTTTATAAAACTATATAAAACTATATAAAACTAATAGATATATATAAAACTATATGAAACTATATAAAACTATATAAAACTATATAAAACTATATAAAACTATATAATACTATATAAAACTATATGAAACTATATAAAACTATATAAAACTTTATAAAACTATACAAAAGAATATGAAACTATATAAAACTAATAAAACAATATAAAACTATATAAAACTATTTAAAACTAAATGAAACTATATAATACTATATAAATCTATATGAAACTATATAAAACTATATAAAACTATATAAAACTATATTAAACTATATAAAACTATATAAAACTATATAAAACTATATGAAACTATATGAAACTATATAAAAGTATATAAAACTATATAAAACTATATAAAATTATATGAAAATATAGAAAACTATATAAAACTATATAAAACAATATGAAACAAAATAAAACTAATAAAACAATATGAAACTATGTAAAACTAAATGAAACTATATAATACTATATAAAAGTATATAAAACTATATAAAACTATATAAAACTAAATGAAACTATATGAAACTATATAAAACTATATAAAACTATATAAAACTATATTAAACTATATAAAACTAAATAATACTATATAAAACTATATGAAACTATATAAAACTAAATAAAACTATATAAAACTATATAAAACTATATAAAACTATATGAAACTATATAAAACTAATAAAACAATATAAAACTATATAAAACTGAATGAGACTATATAATACTATATAAAACTATATAAAACTATATAAAACTAAATGAAACTATATAATACTATATAAAACTATATGAAATTATATAAAACTATATAAAACTATATAAACCTATATCAAACTTTATAAAACTATATAAAACTGTATAAAACTATATAAAACTATATGAAACTATATAAAACTATATAAAACTATATGAAACTATATAAAACTATATTAAACTATATAAAACTATATAAAACAAATAAAACTATATAAAACTATATAAAACTATATAAAACTGTATAAAACTGTATAAAACTATATAAAACTAATAAAACTATATAAAACTATATAAAACTATATGAAACTGTATAAAACTATATAAAACTATGTAAAACTATATAAAACTATATGAAACTATATAAAACCTTGTAAAACTATATAAAACTATATAAAACTATATGAAACTATATAAAACTAATAAAACAATATAAAACTATATGAAACCAAATGAAACTATATGATACTATATAAAACTATATAATACTATATAAAACTATATGAAACTATATAAAACTATATAAAACTATATGAAACTCTATAAAAATACTAAAATAATATAAAACTATATAAAACTAAATGAAACTATATAATACTATATAAAACTAATAAAACTAATAAAACTATATAAAACTATATAAAACTAAATGAATCTATATAAAACTATATAAAACTAATAAAACTATATAAAACTATATAAAACTATATAAAACTAAATAAAAATATATGAAACTATATAATACTATATAAAACTATATGAAACTATATAAAACTATATAAAACTATATAAAACTATATAAAACTATATGAAACTATATAAAACTAATAAAACGATATAAAACTATATAAAACTAAATGAAACTATATAATACTATATAAAACTAATAAAACAAATAAAACTAATAAAACTATATAAAACTATATAAAACTAAATGAAACTATATAATACTATATAAAACTAATAAAACAAATAAAACTAATAAAACTATATAAAACTATATAGAACTATATTAAACTATTTAAAACTGTATTAAAACTATATTAAACTAATAAATCAATATAAAACTATATAAAACTAAATGAAACTATATAATACTATATAAAACTATATGAAAATATATAAAACTATATAAAACTATATAAATCGATATAAAATTATATGAAACTATATAAAACTAATAAAACAATATAAAACTATATAAAACCAAATGAAACTATATAATACTATATAAAACTATATAAAACTATATAAAACGAAATGAAACTATATAAAACTATATGAAACTATATAAAACTATATTAAACTATATAAAACTATATAAAACAAATAAAACTATATACAACTATATAAAACTATATAAAACTGTACAAAACTATATAAAACTATATAAAACTAATAAAACTATATAAAACTATATAAAACTAATAAAGCTATATAAAACTATATAAAACTATATAAAACTACATGAAACTATATAAAACTATATAAAACTAAGAAAACTATATAAAATTATATAAAACTATATAAAACTATATAAAACTAAGAAAACTATATAAAATTATATAAAACTATATAAAACTATATAAAACTATATAAAACTATATAAAACTATATGAAACTATATAATACTATATAAAACTAATGAAACTAATAAAACTATATAAAAGTATATAGAACTATGTTAAACTACTTAAAACTGTATTAAAACTATATAAAAGTATATAAAACTATATAAAACTATATGAAACTATATAAAACTAATAAAACAATATAAAACTATATAAAACTAAATGAAACTATATAAAACTATATAATACTATATAAAACTATATGAAACTATATAAAACTAATAAAACAATATAATACTATATAAAACTATATAAAACTATATAAAACTAAATGAAACTATATAAAACTATATGAAACTATATAAAACTATAATAAACTATATAAAACTATATAAAACAAATAAAACTATATAAAACTATATAAAACTAATAAAACTATATAAATCTATATAAAACTATATAAAACTATATAAAATTATATAAAACTATATGAAACTATATAAAACTATATAACACTAATAAAACTATATAGAACTATATAAAACTATATAAAACTATATAAAACTATATAAAACTATATGAAACTATATAAAACTAATAAAACAATATAAAACTGTATAGAACTAAGAGAAACTATATAATACTATATAAAACTAATAAAACTAATAAAACTATATAAAACTATATAGAACTATATTAAACTATTTAAAACTGTATTAAAACTATATAAAACTATATAAAACTATATAAAACTATATAATACTATATAAAACTATATGAAACTATATAAAACTATATAAAACTATATAAAACTATATTAAACTATATAAAACTATATGAAACTATATAAAACTATATAAAACTATATAAAACTATATAAAACTATATTAAACTATATAAAACTATATAATACTATATAAAACTATATGAAACTATATGAAACTATATAAAACAATATAAAACTATATAAAACTATATAACACTATATAATACTATATAAAACTATATAAAACTATATAAAACTATATGAAACTATATAAAACTATATAAAACTATATAAAACTAATGAAACTATATTAAAGTATATAAAACTATATAAAACTATATAAAACTATATAAAACTATATAATACTAATAAAACTATATAAAACTATATAAAACTATATAATACTATATAAAACTATATAAAAATAATAAAACTATATAAAACTATATAATACTATATAAAACTATATAAAACTAATAAAACTATATAAAACTATATAATACTATATAAAACAATATGAAACTATATAAAACTAATAAAACTATATAAAACTATATAAGACTATATAAAACTATATAAAACTATATAAAACTATATAAAACTAATAAAACTAATAAAACTATATAAAACTATATAGAACTATATTAAACTATTTAAAACTGTATTAAAGATATATAAAACTATATAAAACTATATGAAACCATATAAAACTATATAAAACTGTATAAAACTATATAAAACTATATAAAGCTATATTAAACTATATGAAACTATATAAAACTATATGAAACTACTAAAACTATATAAAACTATATAAAACTATATAGAACTATATTAAACTATTTAAAACTGTATTAAAGATATATATAACTATATAAAACTATATGAAACCATATAAAACTATATAAAACTGTATAAAACTATATAAAACTCTATAAAACTCTATAAAACTATATAAAACTATATTAAACTATATAAAACTATATAAAACTATATAAAGCTATATTAAACTATATGAAACTATATAAAACTATATAAAACTAATAAAACTATATAAAACTATATAGTACTATATTAAACTATATAAAACTATATAAAACTATACAAAATTATAAAGAACTATATAAAACTATATAAAACTAATGAAACTATATTAAAGTATATAAAACTATATAAAACTGTATAAAACTATATAAAACTATATAATACTAATAAAACTATATAAAACTATATAAAACTATATAATACTAATAAAACTATATAAAACTATATAAAACTATACAATACTATATAGAACTATATTAAAATATTTAAAACTGTATTAAAACTATATAAAACTATATAAAACTATATAAAACTATATAAAACTATATGAAATTGTATGAAACTATAGAAAACTATATAAAACTATATAAAACAATATGAAACTATATAAAACTAAATGAAACTATATAATACTATATAATACTATATAAAACTATATGAAACTATATAAAACTATATAAAACTATATAAAACTATATTAAACTATATAAAACTATATAATACTATATAAAACTATATGAAACTATATAAAACAATATAAAACTATATAAAACTATATAACACTATATAATACTATATAAAACGATATAAAACTATATAAAACTATATGAAACTATATAAAACTATATAAAACTACATGAAACTATATGAAACTATATAAAACTATATAAAACTATATGTAACTGTATAAAACTATATAAAACTACTAAAACTAATAAAACTATATAGAACTATATTAAACTATTTAAAACTGTATTAAAACTATTTAAAACTATATAAAACTATATAAAACTATATGAAACTATATAAAACTATATAAAACTATATAAAACTATATAAAACAATATGAAACTATATAAAACTAAATGAAACTATATAATACTATATAAAACTATATAAAACTATATAAAACTAAATGAAATTATATAATACTATATAAAACTATATGAAACTATATAAAACTATATAAAACTATATAAAACTATATTAAACTATATAAAACTATATAATACTATATAAAACTATATGAAACTATATAAAACTATATAAAACTATACAAAACTATATAAAACTATATAAAATGATATAAAACTATATAAAACCAATAAAACTATATAAAACTATATAAAACTATATGAAACTATATAAAACTATATAAAACAATATGAAACTATATAAAACTATACAAAACTATATAAAACTATATGAAACTATATAAAACTATATGAAACTATATAATACTATATAAAACTATATAATACTATATAAAACTATATAAAACTAAATGAAACTATATAATACTATATAAAACTATATGTCACTATATAAAACTATATAAAACTATATAAAACTATATTAAACTATATGAAACTATATAAAACTATATGAAACTATATAAAACTATATAAAACTACATAAAACTATATGAAACTATATAAAACTAATAAAACAATATAAAACTAATAAAACTATATAAAAATATATAAATCTATATAAAACTATACAAAATTATAAAGAACCATATAAAACTATATAAAACTATATGAAACTATATAAAACTAATAAAACAATATAAAACTATATAAAACTATATAAAACTATATAAAACTATATAAAACTATACAAAACTAATAAAACTATATAAAACCATATAAAACTATATGAAACTATATAAAACTATATGAAACTATATAAAACTGTATAAAACTATATAAAACTATATAATACTAATAAAACTATATAAAACTATATAAAACTATATAATACTAATAAAACTATATAAAACTATATAAAACTATACAATACTATATAGAACTATATTAAAATATTTAAAACTGTATTAAAACTATATAAAACTATATAAAACTATATAAAACTATATAAAACTATATGAAATTGTATGAAACTATAGAAAACTATATAAAACTATATAAAACAATATGAAACTATATAAAACTAAATGAAACTATATAATACTATATAATACTATATAAAACTATATGAAACTATATAAAACTATATAAAACTATATAAAACTATATTAAACTATATAAAACTATATAATACTATATAAAACTATATGAAACTATATAAAACAATATAAAACTATATAAAACTATATAACACTATATAATACTATATAAAACGATATAAAACTATATAAAACTATATGAAACTATATAAAACTATATAAAACTACATGAAACTATATGAAACTATATAAAACTATATAAAACTATATGTAACTGTATAAAACTATATAAAACTACTAAAACTAATAAAACTATATAGAACTATATTAAACTATTTAAAACTGTATTAAAACTATTTAAAACTATATAAAACTATATAAAACTATATGAAACTATATAAAACTATATAAAACTATATAAAACTATATAAAACAATATGAAACTATATAAAACTAAATGAAACTATATAATACTATATAAAACTATATAAAACTATATAAAACTAAATGAAATTATATAATACTATATAAAACTATATGAAACTATATAAAACTATATAAAACTATATAAAAATATATTAAACTATATAAAACTATATAATACTATATAAAACTATATGAAACTATATAAAACTATATAAAACTATATAAAACTATACAATACTATATAGAACTATATTAAAATATTTAAAACTGTATTAAAACTATATAAAACTATATAAAACTATATAAAACTATATAAAACTATATGAAATTGTATGAAACTATAGAAAACTATATAAAACTATATAAAACAATATGAAACTATATAAAACTAAATGAAACTATATAATACTATATAATACTATATAAAACTATATGAAACTATATAAAACTATATAAAACTATATAAAACTATATTAAACTATATAAAACTATATAATACCATATAAAACTATATGAAACTATATAAAACAATATAAAACTATATAAAACTATATAACACTATATAATACTATATAAAACGATATAAAACTATATAAAACTATATGAAACTATATAACACTATATAAAACTACATGAAACTATATGAAACTATATAAAACTATATAAAACTATATGTAACTGTATAAAACTATATAAAACTACTAAAACTAATAAAACTATATAGAACTATATTAAACTATTTAAAACTGTATTAAAACTATTTAAAACTATATAAAACTATATAAAACTATATGAAACTATATAAAACTATATAAAACTATATAAAACTATATAAAACAATATGAAACTATATAAAACTAAATGAAACTATATAATACTATATAAAACTATATAAAACTATATAAAACTAAATGAAATTATATAATACTATATAAAACTATATGAAACTATATAAAACTATATAAAACTATATAAAACTATATTAAACTATATAAAACTATATAATACTATATAAAACTATATGAAACTATATAAAACTATATAAAACTATATAAAACTGTACAATACTATATAGAACTATATTAAAATATTTAAAACTGTATTAAAACTATATAAAACTATATAAAACTATATAAAACTATATAAAACTATATGAAATTGTATGAAACTATAGAAAACTATATAAAACTATATAAAACAATATGAAACTATATAAAACTAAATGAAACTATATAATACTATATAATACTATATAAAACTATATGAAACTATATAAAACTATATAAAACTATATAAAACTATATTAAACTATATAAAACTATATAATACTATATAAAACTATATGAAACTATATAAAACAATATAAAACTATATAAAACTATATAACACTATATAATACTATATAAAACGATATGAAACTATATAAAACTATATAAAACTATACAAAACTATATAAAACTATATAAAATGATATAAAACTATATAAAACCAATAAAACTATATAAAACTATATAAAACTATATGAAACTATATAAAACTATATAAAACAATATGAAACTATATAAAACTAAATGAAACTGTATAATACTATATAAAACTATATAAAACTATATAAAACTAAATGAAACTATATAATACTATATAAAACTATATGAAACTATATAAAACTATATAAAACTATATAAAACTATATTAAACTATATAAAACTATATAATACTATATAAAACTGTATGAAACTATATATACTATATAAAACTATACAAAACTATATAAAACTATATGAAACTATATAAAACTATATGAAACTATATAATACTATATAAAACTATATAATACTATATAAAACTATATAAAACTAAATGAAACTATATAATACTATATAAAACTATATGTAACTATATAAAACTATATAAAACTATATAAAACTATATTAAACTATATGAAACTATATAAAACTATATGAAACTATATAAAACTATATAAAACTACATAAAACTATATGAAACTATATAAAACTAATAAAACAATATAAAACTAATAAAACTATATAAAAATATATAAATCTATATAAAACTATACAAAATTATAAAGAACCATATAAAACTATATAAAACTATATGAAACTATATAAAACTAATAAAACAATATAAAACTATATAAAACTATATAAAACTATATAAAACTATATAAAACTATACAAAACAAATAAAACTATATAAAACCATATAAAACTATATGAAACTATATAAAACTATATGAAACTATATAAAACTATATTAAACTATATAAAACTATATAATACTATATAAAACTAATAAAACTATATAAAAGTATATAAAACTATGTAAAACTATACCAAATTATAAAGAACTATATAAAACTATTTAAAACTATATAAAACTATATAAAACTATATAAAACTGTATAAAACTATATAAAACTAATAAAACTATATAAAACTATATAAAACTATATAAAACTATATAATACTATATAATACTATATAAAACTATATAGAACTATATAAAGCTATATTAAACTATATGAAACTATATAAAACTATATAAAACTAATAAAACTATATAAAACTATATAAAACTATATAAAGCTATATTAAACTATATGAAACTATATAAAACTATATAAAACTAATAAAACTATATAAAACTATATAAAACTATATTAAACTATATTAAACTATATAAAACTATATAAAACTAATAAAACTATATAAAACTATATAGAACTATATTAAACTATATTAAACTATATAAAACTATACAAAATTATAAAGAACTATATAAAACTATATAAAACTGTATAAAACTATATAAAACTAATAAAACTATATAAAACTATATAAAACTATATAAAACTATATAAAAATAATAAAACTATATAAAACTATATAAAACTATATAATACTATATAATACTATATAATACTTTATAAAACTATATAAAACTATATAAAACTATATTAAACTATATAAGACTATATAACACTAATAAAACTATATAAAAATATATAAAACTATATAAAACTATATGAAACTATATAAAACTATATAATACTAATAAAACTATATAAAACTAATAATACTATATAAAACTATATAGAACTATTTTAAACTATATTAAACTATATAAAACTATACACAATTATAAAGAACTGTATAAAACTATATAAAACTAATAAAACTATATAAAAGTATATAAAACTACATAAAACTATATAAAACTATATAATACTAATAAAACTATATAAAACTATATAAAACTGTATAATACTATATAGAACTATATTAAAATATTTAAAACTGTATTAAAACTATATAAAACTATATAAAACTATATAGAACTATATTAAACTATTTAAAACTAAATGAAACTAAATAATACTATATAAAACTATATGAAACTATATAAAACTATATAAAACTATACAAAACTATATAAAACTATATAAAATGATATAAAACTATATAAAACCAATAAAACTATATAAAACTATATAAAACTATATGAAACTATATAAAACTATATAAAACAATATGAAACTATATAAAACTAAATGAAACTGTATAATACTATATAAAACTATATAAAACTATATAAAACTAAATGAAACTATATAATACTATATAAAACTATATGAAACTATATAAAACTATATAAAACTATATAAAACTATATTAAACTATATAAAACTATATAATACTATATAAAACTGTATGAAACTATATAAAACTATATAAAACTATACAAAACTATATAAAACTATATGAAACTATATAAAACTATATGAAACTATATAATACTATATAAAACTATATAATACTATATAAAACTATATAAAACTAAATGAAACTATATAATACTATATAAAACTATATGTAACTATATAAAACTATATAAAACTATATAAAACTATATTAAACTATATGAAACTATATAAAACTATATGAAACTATATAAAACTATATAAAACTACATAAAACTATATGAAACTATATAAAACTAATAAAACAATATAAAACTAATAAAACTATATAAAAATATATAAATCTATATAAAACTATACAAAATTATAAAGAACCATATAAAACTATATAAAACTATATGAAACTATATAAAACTAATAAAACAATATAAAACTATATAAAACTATATAAAACTATATAAAACTATATAAAACTATACAAAACAAATAAAACTATATAAAACCATATAAAACTATATGAAACTATATAAAACTATATGAAACTATATAAAACTATATTAAACTATATAAAACTATATAATACTATATAAAACTAATAAAACTATATAAAAGTATATAAAACTATGTAAAACTATACCAAATTATAAAGAACTATATAAAACTATTTAAAACTATATAAAACTATATAAAACTATATAAAACTGTATAAAACTATATAAAACTAATAAAACTATATAAAACTATATAAAACTATATAAAACTATATAATACTATATAATACTATATAAAACTATATAGAACTATATAAAGCTATATTAAACTATATGAAACTATATAAAACTATATAAAACTAATAAAACTATATAAAACTATATAAAACTATATAAAGCTATATTAAACTATATGAAACTATATAAAACTATATAAAACTAATAAAACTATATAAAACTATATAAAACTATATTAAACTATATTAAACTATATAAAACTATATAAAACTAATAAAACTATATAAAACTATATAGAACTATATTAAACTATATTAAACTATATAAAACTATACAAAATTATAAAGAACTATATAAAACTATATAAAACTGTATAAAACTATATAAAACTAATAAAACTATATAAAACTATATAAAACTATATAAAACTATATAAAAATAATAAAACTATATAAAACTATATAAAACTATATAATACTATATAATACTATATAATACTTTATAAAACTATATAAAACTATATAAAACTATATTAAACTATATAAGACTATATAACACTAATAAAACTATATAAAAATATATAAAACTATATAAAACTATATGAAACTATATAAAACTATATAATACTAATAAAACTATATAAAACTAATAATACTATATAAAACTATATAGAACTATTTTAAACTATATTAAACTATATAAAACTATACACAATTATAAAGAACTGTATAAAACTATATAAAACTAATAAAACTATATAAAAGTATATAAAACTACATAAAACTATATAAAACTATATAATACTAATAAAACTATATAAAACTATATAAAACTGTATAATACTATATAGAACTATATTAAAATATTTAAAACTGTATTAAAACTATATAAAACTATATAAAACTATATAGAACTATATTAAACTATTTAAAACTAAATGAAACTAAATAATACTATATAAAACTATATGAAACTATATAAAACTATATAAAAGTATATGAAACCATATAAAACTATATAAAACTATATAAAACTATATGAAACTATATAAAACTATATAAATCTAATAAAACAAATAAAACTATATAAAACTATATAGAACTATATTAAACTATTTAAAACTGTATTGAAACTATATAAAACTATATAAAACTATATAAAACTATATGAAACTATATAAAACTATATAAAACTATATAAAACTATATAAATCAATATGAAACTATATAAAACTAATAAAACTATATAAACCTATATAAAACTATATGAAACTATATAAAACTAATAAAACTATATAAAACTATATGAAACTATATAAAACTATATAAAACTAATAAAACTATATAAAACTATATAATACTATATAAAACAATATGAAACTATATGAAACTAATAAAACCATATAAAACTATATAAAACTATATAAAACTATATAAAAATATAAAACTATATAAAACTAATAAAACTATATAAAGCTATATAAAACTATATAATACTATATAAAACTATATAAAACTAATAAAACTATATAAAACTATATAATACTATATAAAACAATATGAAACTATATAAAACTAATAAAACTATATAAAACTATATAAAACTATATAAAACTATATAAAGCTATATAAAACTATATAAAACTAATAAAACTAATAAAACTATATAAAACTATATAGAACTATATTAAACTATTTAAAACTGTATTAAAGATATATAAAACTATATAAAACTATATGAAACCATATAAAACTATATAAAACTGTATAAAACTATATAAAACTATATAAAGCTATATTAAACTATATGAAACTATATAAAACTATATGAAACTAATAAAACTATATAAAACTATATAAAACTATATAGAACTATATTAAACTATTTAAAACTGTATTAAAGATATATATAACTATATAAAACTATATGAAACCATATAAAACTATATAAAACTGTATAAAACTATATAAAACTCTATAAAACTATATATAACTATATTAAACTATATAAAACTATATAAAACTATATAAAGCTATATTAAACTATATGAAACTATATAAAACTATATAAAACTAACAAAACTATATAAAACTATATAGTACTATATTAAACTATATAAAACTATATAAAACTATACAAAATTATAAAGAACTATATAAAACTATATAAAACAGTATAAAACTATATAAAACTAATGAAACTATATTAAAGTATATAAAACTATATAAAACTATATAAAACTATATAAAACTATATAATACTAACAAAACTATATAAAACTATATAAAACTATATAATACTATATAAAACTATATAAAAATAATAAAACTATATAAAACTATATAATACTATATAAAAATATATAAAACTAATAAAACTATATAAAACTATATAATACTATATAAAACAATATGAAACTATATAAAACTAATAAAACTATATAAAACTATATAAGACTATATAAAACTATATAAAACTATATAAAACTATATAAAACTAATAAAACTAATAAAACTATATAAAACTATATAGAACTATATTAAACTATTTAAAACTGTATTAAAGATATATAAAACTATATAAAACTATATGAAACCATATAAAACTATATAAAACTGTATAAAACTATATAAAACTATATAAAGCTATATTAAACTATATGAAACTATATAAAACTATATGAAACTACTAAAACTATATAAAACTATATAAAACTATATAGAACTATATTAAACTATTTAAAACTGTATTAAAGATATATATAACTATATAAAACTATATGAAACCATATAAAACTATATAAAACTGTATAAAACTATATAAAACTCTATAAAACTCTATAAAACTATATAAAACTATATTAAACTATATAAAACTATATAAAACTATATAAAGCTATATTAAACTATATGAAACTATATAAAACTATATAAAACTAATAAAACTATATAAAACTATATAGTACTATATTAAACTATATAAAACTATATAAAACTATACAAAATTATAAAGAACTATATAAAACTATATAAAACTGTATAAAACTATATAAAACTAATAAAACTATATTAAAGTATATAAAACTATATAATACTAATAAAACTATATAAAACTATATAAAACTATACAATACTATATAGAACTATATTAAAATATTTAAAACTGTATTAAAACTATATAAAACTATATAAAACTATATAAAACTATATAAAACTATATGAAACTATATAAAACTAATAAAACTATATAAAACTATATGAAACTACATAAAACTATATAAAACTAATAAAACTATATAAAACTATATAAAACTATATAAAACTAATAAAACTATATAAAACTATATAGAACTATATTAAACTATATTAAACTATATAAAACTATATAAAACTAATAAAACTATATAAAACTATATAGAACTATATTAAACTATATTAAACTATATAAAACTATACAAAATTATAAAGAACTATATAAAACTATATAAAACTGTATAAAACTATATAAAACTAATAAAACTATATAAAACTATATAAAACTATATAAAACTATATAAAAATAATAAAACTATATAAAACTATATAAAACTATATAATACTATATAATACTATATAATACTTTATAAAACTATATAAAACTATATAAAACTATATTAAACTATATAAGACTATATAACACTAATAAAACTATATAAAAATATATAAAACTATATAAAACTATATGAAACTATATAAAACTATATAATACTAATAAAACTATATAAAACTAATAATACTATATAAAACTATATAGAACTATTTTAAACTATATTAAACTATATAAAACTATACACAATTATAAAGAACTGTATAAAACTATATAAAACTAATAAAACTATATAAAAGTATATAAAACTACATAAAACTATATAAAACTATATAATACTAATAAAACTATATAAAACTATATAAAACTGTATAATACTATATAGAACTATATTAAAATATTTAAAACTGTATTAAAACTATATAAAACTATATAAAACTATATAGAACTATATTAAACTATTTAAAACTAAATGAAACTAAATAATACTATATAAAACTATATGAAACTATATAAAACTATATAAAAGTATATGAAACCATATAAAACTATATAAAACTATATAAAACTATATGAAACTATATAAAACTATATAAATCTAATAAAACAAATAAAACTATATAAAACTATATAGAACTATATTAAACTATTTAAAACTGTATTGAAACTATATAAAACTATATAAAACTATATAAAACTATATGAAACTATATAAAACTATATAAAACTATATAAAACTATATAAATCAATATGAAACTATATAAAACTAATAAAACTATATAAACCTATATAAAACTATATGAAACTATATAAAACTAATAAAACTATATAAAACTATATGAAACTATATAAAACTATATAAAACTAATAAAACTATATAAAACTATATAATACTATATAAAACAATATGAAACTATATGAAACTAATAAAACCATATAAAACTATATAAAACTATATAAAACTATATAAAAATATAAAACTATATAAAACTAATAAAACTATATAAAGCTATATAAAACTATATAATACTATATAAAACTATATAAAACTAATAAAACTATATAAAACTATATAATACTATATAAAACAATATGAAACTATATAAAACTAATAAAACTATATAAAACTATATAAAACTATATAAAACTATATAAAGCTATATAAAACTATATAAAACTAATAAAACTAATAAAACTATATAAAACTATATAGAACTATATTAAACTATTTAAAACTGTATTAAAGATATATAAAACTATATAAAACTATATGAAACCATATAAAACTATATAAAACTGTATAAAACTATATAAAACTATATAAAGCTATATTAAACTATATGAAACTATATAAAACTATATGAAACTAATAAAACTATATAAAACTATATAAAACTATATAGAACTATATTAAACTATTTAAAACTGTATTAAAGATATATATAACTATATAAAACTATATGAAACCATATAAAACTATATAAAACTGTATAAAACTATATAAAACTCTATAAAACTATATATAACTATATTAAACTATATAAAACTATATAAAACTATATAAAGCTATATTAAACTATATGAAACTATATAAAACTATATAAAACTAACAAAACTATATAAAACTATATAGTACTATATTAAACTATATAAAACTATATAAAACTATACAAAATTATAAAGAACTATATAAAACTATATAAAACAGTATAAAACTATATAAAACTAATGAAACTATATTAAAGTATATAAAACTATATAAAACTATATAAAACTATATAAAACTATATAATACTAACAAAACTATATAAAACTATATAAAACTATATAATACTATATAAAACTATATAAAAATAATAAAACTATATAAAACTATATAATACTATATAAAAATATATAAAACTAATAAAACTATATAAAACTATATAATACTATATAAAACAATATGAAACTATATAAAACTAATAAAACTATATAAAACTATATAAGACTATATAAAACTATATAAAACTATATAAAACTATATAAAACTAATAAAACTAATAAAACTATATAAAACTATATAGAACTATATTAAACTATTTAAAACTGTATTAAAGATATATAAAACTATATAAAACTATATGAAACCATATAAAACTATATAAAACTGTATAAAACTATATAAAACTATATAAAGCTATATTAAACTATATGAAACTATATAAAACTATATGAAACTACTAAAACTATATAAAACTATATAAAACTATATAGAACTATATTAAACTATTTAAAACTGTATTAAAGATATATATAACTATATAAAACTATATGAAACCATATAAAACTATATAAAACTGTATAAAACTATATAAAACTCTATAAAACTCTATAAAACTATATAAAACTATATTAAACTATATAAAACTATATAAAACTATATAAAGCTATATTAAACTATATGAAACTATATAAAACTATATAAAACTAATAAAACTATATAAAACTATATAGTACTATATTAAACTATATAAAACTATATAAAACTATACAAAATTATAAAGAACTATATAAAACTATATAAAACTGTATAAAACTATATAAAACTAATAAAACTATATTAAAGTATATAAAACTATATAATACTAATAAAACTATATAAAACTATATAAAACTATACAATACTATATAGAACTATATTAAAATATTTAAAACTGTATTAAAACTATATAAAACTATATAAAACTATATAAAACTATATAAAACTATATGAAACTATATAAAACTAATAAAACTATATAAAACTATATGAAACTACATAAAACTATATAAAACTAATAAAACTATATAAAACTATATAAAACTATATAAAACTAATAAAACTATATAAAACTATATAGAACTATATTAAACTATTTAAAACTGTCCTAAAGCTATATAAAACTATATAAAACTATATGAAACTATATAAAACTAATATAACTATATAAAACTATATGAAACTATATAAAACTAATATAACTATATAAAACTATATGAAACTATATAAAACTAACAAAACTATATAAAACTATATAAAACTATATAATACTATATAAACCAATATGAAACTATATAAAACTAATAAAACTATATAAAACTATATAAAACTAAATGAAACTATATAATACTATATAAAACTATATAAAACTATATAAAACTGTATAAAACTAATAAAACTATATAAAACTATATAAAACTATATAATACTATATAGAACTATATTAAAATATTTAAAACTAATAAAACTATATAAAACTATATGAAACTATATAAAATTATATAAAACTATATAAAACTAATAAAACTATATAAAACTATATAGAACTATATTAATCTATTTAAAACTGTATTAAAGCTATATAAAACTATATAAAACTATATGAAACTATATAAAACTATATAAAACTATATAAAATTAATAAAACTATATAAAACTATATAAAACTGTATATAACTATATAAAACTATATAAAACTATATAAAACTAATATAACTTTATAAAACTATATAAAACTATATATAACTATATAAAACTATATAAAACTATATAAAACTAATAAAACTATATAAAACTATATAAAACTATATAGAACTATATTAAACTATTTAAAACTGTATTAAAACTATATAAAACTATATAAAACTAATAACACTATATAAAACTATATAGGACTATATTAAACTATTAAAAACTGTCTTAAAGCTATATAAAACTATATGAAACTATATGAAACTATATCAAACTATATAGAACTATAATAAAATATTTAAAACTGTATTAAAACTATATAAAACTATATAAAACTATATAAAACTATATAAAACTACATAATACTATATAAACCAATATGAAACTATATAAAACTAATAAAACTATATAAAACTATATAAAACTAAATGAAACTATATAATACTATATAAAACTATATAAAACTATATAAAACTGTATAAAACTAATAAAACTATATAAAACTATATAAAACTATATAATACTATATAGAACTATATTAAAATATTTAAAACTAATAAAACTATATAAAACTATATGAAACTATATAAAATTATATAAAACTATATAAAACTATATAGAACTATATTAATCTATTTAAAACTGTATTAAAGCTATATAAAACTATATAAAACTATATGAAACTATATAAAACTATATAAAACTATAAAAAATTATAAAGAACTATATAAAACTATTTAAAAATATAAAACTATACAAAATTATAAAGAACTATATAAAACTATATTAAACTGTATAAAACTATATAAAACTAATAAAACTATATAAAACTATACAAAATTATAAAGAACTATATAAACCTATTTAAAACTATATAAAACTATATAAAACTATATAAAACTATACAAAATTATAAAGAACTATATAAAACTATATTAAACTGTATAAAACTATATAAAACTAATAAAACTATATAAAACTATATAAAAATATATAGAACTATATTAAACAATTTAAAACTGTATTAAAACTATATAAAACTATATAAAACTAATAACACTATATAAAACTATATAGGACTATATTAAACTATTAAAAACTGTCTTAAAGCTATATAAAACTATATGAAACTATATGAAACTATATCAAACTATATAGAACTATAATAAAATATTTAAAACTGTATTAAAACCATATAAAACTATATAAAAGTATATAAAACTATATAAAACTATATAAAACTATATGAAACTATATAAAACTATATAAAACTATGTAAACCTATATTAAACTATATGAAACTATTTAAAACTTTATAAAACTAATAAAACTATATAAAACTATATAAAACTATATAATACTATATAAAACAATATGAAACTATATAAAACTATATAAAACTATATAAAACTATATGAAACTATAAAACTATATAAAACTATATAAAACTATATAAAAATATAAAACTAATGAAACTATATTAAAGTATATAAAACTATATAAAACTATATAAAACTATATATAACTATATAATACTAATAAAACTATATAAACCTATATAAAACTATATAAAACTATATAATACTATATGAAACTATATAAAACTAATAAAACTACATAAAACTATATGAAACTATATAAAACGATATAGAACTATATTAAACTATATTAAACTATATAAAACTATACAAAATTATAAAGAACTATATAAAACTATATAAAACTGCATAAAACTATATAAAACTAATAAAACTATATAAAACTATATTAAACTATATAAAACTATATAACACTAATAAAACTATATAAAAATATATAAAACTAATAAAACTATATAAAACTATGTAAATATTAAATCTATATAAAGCTATATAAAACTATATAAAAATATATAAAACTAATAAAACTATATAAAACTATGTAACTAGTAAATCTATACAAAGCTATATAAAACTATATAAAACTATATAAAACTATATAAAACAATATAAAACAATATGAAACAATATGAAACTATATAAAACTAATAAAACAATATAGAAGTATATAAAACTAAATGAAACTATGTAATACTATATAAAACTATATAAAACTATATAAAACTAAATGAAACTATATAAAACTATATAAAACTAATAAAACTAATATAACTATATAAAACTATATGAAACTATATAAAAATATAAAACTATATAAAACTAATAAAACTATATAAAACTATATAATACTATATAAACCAATATGAAACTATATAAAACTAATAAAACTATATAAAACTATATAAAACTAAATGAAACTATATAATACTATATAAAACTGTATAAAACTATATAAAATTATATAAAACAAATAAAACTATATAAAACTATGTAGAACTATATTAAACTATTTAAAACAGTATTAAAACTATATAAAACTATATAAAACTATATAAAACTATATAAAACTATATGAAACTATATAAAACTATATAAAACTATATAAAACTAATAAAACTATATAAAACTATATAAAACTATATAATACTATATAAAACTATATAAAACTATATAAAACTATATAATACTATATAGAACTATATTAAAATATTTAAAACTAATAAAACTATATAAAACTATATGAAACTATATAAAATTATATAAAACTATATAAAACTAATAAAACTATATAAAACTATATAGAACTATATTAATCTATTTAAAACTGTATTAAAGCTATATAAAACTATATAGAACTCTATAAAACTAATAATACTATATAAAACTATATAAAACTATATATTACTATATAAAACTATATAAAACTATATAAAACTATATAAAACTATATAATACTAATAAAATTATATAAAGCTATATAAAACTA